>NC_037538.1:1315541-1357130 GCF_001531365.2 Cynara cardunculus var. scolymus
AAATTTAAAAATTATCATATCTTTTATAAAAATTCAAAATTTTATAATTTCAACAATATATTTTCAAATTTAATCTATATTTTAATGCAACAATAATAAATATACATTTACGAAAGTGTTAGTTGAATAACCTGCCATACAAATAACATTTATCATAAGAACTGTAATTTTTCATTTGAGTCTGTTTCATGTTTTACTTTTTATTTAATGTAAGATATATATATATATATATATATATATATGAAATATATAAGTTTTAATCTTGGTAAACAGTTATCATTTCATAAACAAAACATATATCAACATGTCAATTTAGGTGGTGTTTGTCTTCTAAAAAGTGCTGAAGTCTGAAATTTGAATCAATAAGATTGTTTGTTACTGTAAACTAATAATTGTCTGGATTTGTTTAAATTGTCTATTTACCGGTTAGAAAAATTATAATGTTGAATTTATAGATAAATTTATACAATTTCATATATTTGTTCATCATCTTTACGAAATTTATATTTAAATTGTATAATTATCACTCATTTAAACAAAAATACGTCATTAATTAGCGGTATTTAACACATTTTAATCATATTAAAATACACCAATTGAGAGATGTGAGGATCGATTTGATGTGATCAATTGAGAGAAATTATCGATTAAGGTTAATCGATTGAGAAACGTCGTTGCTAAAGGTTTCGAAAACAATAAGAGTCAAATGAGAGGTTGGTTTACCTCTTACCAGATAAGAGAACAATAAGATGTAAGTGTCTCAACCACAAGGGTGGTGCCTGATTGGTTTGAGCTTGGCTCCAAATATCAAAAGTACCAGGAGGTCTCAGATTCAAATCAAATGAGGAATACAAATCCTCTTGTGGTCAGAGAGGTTCAAATGCGGTGACTTTAGGCTATCTGTAAAGCAGGTGGTCACCCTGGGATTAGTCGGCTCGCATAGCGGGTTGGATATCCATGTTAATAAAAAAAAGATCTAAGTACCTCTGAAAATTGGAAAAAACAAGCAGTTTGAATGACTCTACCTCTTAACAAATCAAACATAAGAGGCTAATAAAAAAAATTCTTTATGCATAAGAACATCAATATGCAAAAGCAACTTTTTTGAAACCTCGGTACACACATGTATCTCATACTAATATACACCTGGTAAGGTTTATTAACCCCACAATTCACCTAACACCTGTTCCATATTTATTCTTTGCAAAACATATCTCCGTCACATCACCTGTGTGACCTTGGATGTTTTTAAGTATACAATGTTTATATACAGCAAAAGCAACAAATAAACTAACACACCCCTTCACCTTTAGTGAGGGTTGAAAATGGTGGGGGACCACTAGTGGAATTTTGTATCTTATTTTGTAAAAACCAACTTCTGTTATGTGGTACGATTATTCCCCGTAATGATCCAGTATCAGTAGGACCTCGAGATATGCGTTTATCAGTCTTTAAATGATCTTACATTATTTCATAACACAGTATACAGATATACCTTCAAACTTGGTTGTTCATTTTACTGTCTATGTTTGGTAGTTGATGTATTCTTTTCACTGGGTTTGTGCATGAATCTGGAAGGCTTTAAACTGATAGTTGAAAGTTCCATTTATAGCAAAATTTGACAGGTTTATATGACATTATAACCTTGATTAGTCACCAAATAGGTTTGGTATAACATGCTTTTTAAGTTTAATGTGTCGTTTTTTCAAAAATTGAACAGGTCATCACTGATTTTAACATTTGTGTTTCGAGATTTCATGAGTCAGCTTTGACATGGCGTTTTTAACTGCCGTTTTTAGGTTTAACAAGTCATCACTAGTTTTTGACATGTCATGCTTCTAGGTTTAACGAGTCACCATCAATTTTCACATATCGTGTTTCTAGCTTTACTGAGTCATCACCAGGTTTCAAATATCATGCTTATTTACTATTCTTGAAATAACAAGTTATTTAAGTTTCAATAACATATGCATTATATCTTGTACTGTGTTTGTGAGTCAACTCATTCTCCCTGTAAACTTTTGTAAGTTGCTTTCATTTTTTTGTATATATACATAAAGTCAGTGAAGGATCTACAGTAGAACATATAATGACACGTGCTACCGTATTATTCCTCCATCGAAGGGTAAAAAAATTTAGGTTCGTGAAATGTGTAACCGTATTAATTTGTTGTGTGCCACCGTATGTATCTCGAAACTATAATGAGAACAAGTTTTATTTGGTTGAGTTGGCTTGCAAGACTTTTATTCCACCCCATACCCAAGTTCGAATAATATTAGTGTCATTTTCTTAGTCAAATAGTGCCATCGTTTGAAAAAAAAAATTATGTGCATTTGTTTTCTATTATCAAATTGTGTCACCGTTTGAAAAAATTTCCCTATATTTTTTTTCATACAGTCAAACGGTGCCACCGTCGTCCCTACAAGTTGAAGAGTTGTCAGTTGCAGAAGTAGTGACATTTGTAAAATAATAAAAGAAAAATGAGGGGTTGTTTGTTTACTTCTTAATGGTTCCATTAAGAGGCAATATCTGAATCGTTAAGAGGTGAATCTTGTTTGACAAAAAAAAATCTGTCTCTTAATGGTACTAAAACTTTCTAAATGATTTTGTATCATGGGTCCCCCTTAACCATTAAGAGCCTTAATTCATTATAAACAATTACCAAACAATTATATTTCATTTTGCATAATACCATAAGAGTCTCTTGATTATTCTGACCATTTAATAATTCTGCACAAAACCATTCAGCAGCCTCTAAAAGACAAAACCAAAACTGAAAAATGACTATTTTAATTGATTTTTTCTTATTTTAATCATAAAATATATCAAATTAAATAAAGGATAAACGTGTTTAAACAAACCGACAATTGAGTCCAAAATCCAATTACTGAGCGACTCACCGAGTCAAAGGCCAGAATCGGAGGTGAGTTGTCGGTGGCGAGTTCACTTCTCTCTCTCTAGTTGGTGGGTCATCGTCCTCTTCAAAGCTTCCCCATATGTTTACTTGATTCCAAATCCAGCCTGTTTTCAATGATTCATACACCCCAACCGATCCCCATCATTCAATCTCCACCGTCCATTTCCACACCTTCCCCATTATTCCATTGACGCAAATACTTGATCTAACACACTTCATCTTCATTGCATTGTAGGCAGAGGAAATTCGCAAGCAAGGTTTTTCATACAAAACCCAATTGCATTTCAATCGAAATAAACAAAATCAGATCTAGAAGAAGGGGAGCAGTCTCCACTCTCAGTAAGTTCCACATTCTACTTCCTTCAATTACGCAGATCTCGTTTATTTTCAGCATAGATTTCCACCAAAACCTTGAAAGGAAACAAAATTCATTACTGGGTACATTGGTTTGTGATTGGGTGTTGTCGTTTATTTATCTTCTGCCCAATTAGATAGTGGTTGAACTTGAATCCTTCGTGTTTTTTCTCAAAGTTTCCAGTAAAACCCTAAAATGTAAACGAGATTCGTTACTGGGTATAGGGTTTGATGTCTCATATGCTATTTTCAGCATCTATATCTCTATGGTTTATGCTTTTTCCCCCAGAAAAGTTCACCAAATGGCTAAATGAACAAGAAAAGGAACTTGATTCCTTACTGGGTATTTTTGTTTTTATTGATCTTGTGTTGATTGGAGCTTATGATTTATATCTGTGTTTCTTCAATTCATTTTAACTAAAACTTCAATAAAGAAGAAAAAGGAACCCAATTCAATTAGTGGGTATTATGTTTTTTATATTCTCTGCTCATTTCAGCATCCTGAGACTCTCTGATTCATTTTCTTTTTTCAAGAAAATTTCCACCGACAATCCAAATAAACAAGGATGGTTGTTTTCCATTAAGTCCGGTATGGATAAAGCTGTTTGTGTGGATTAATCTGTCTGTATAGATTGAGATTTTTTTTGAGAGGGTTTTTCATAGATAGAACGAACTTGTTTTTCAATTGGGACGGACATGTTTGGGAAAACCTTTGCTTTCTGCATGGAGTTCCCCCTAGAAGCTTACCGAATAAACCACTTTCTATATCTTTAAGCAACTACCAAACATTCATGTATAACTGACGGAATAAGCTTTGAGTCCCCTTAAGCTCATTAAGCAGCTTACAAACAGGCTGGTTTTTCATTAATTTCTGTATGGATAAAGCTGTCTGTGTGGATTAATGTGGATTAATCTGTCGATAAAGATTGTGAAGGTTTTTGTTTGGGAGGATTTTTCCATAGATAGAATGAGTGTGTGTTTTAGTTGTAAGTTGTAACAAACATAAAAAACTTGGCTTTCTGAATAAAGTTCCCCCTAGACACTTACTGAATAAGCCACTTTCTATATCATTAAGCCAACTACCAAACAGTCATATACAGCTGACCAAATAAGCTGTGAGTCCCATTAAGCTCATTAAGCTGCTAACAAATATATATCACTAGCTATATTGTTAATGTTAAATAGGATCCTAATTCATCACATAAGTCTCTTATACTCTCATGTGTTCCATCTTTGCTACAAAATCCCTGAATTGATACGAAAAAGGATCTTAAATTTTAGTTGGGTATTTGTTTTATATCTCTTTCTCCATTCAAAAGCATATGGGTATATCCTAATTCGTGTTTTTCCAAATCTTTTCGATGAAATTAGCTTAATTTCATTAATGGGTGTTATGCTTTTGTTTGCTTTTTGCAGCGAAGAAGAATGGAGACGAAAAATACATGTCTTTTGATAATAAGTGTACTGTTTGTGATCGTTTCAATCGTGGATGCGACTGCAAACGTGCCTATATTGGTGAAGAAGGTGAAAGGGAAGAAAGTATGTGATCAGGGTTGGGAATGTAAAGGCTGGTCAGAGTATTGTTGCAATCTTACAGTAACTGACTATTTTGATTACTACCAATTTGAGAATCTTTTCTCGAAGAGGAATTCACCGGTGGCACAAGCTGCTGGTTTCTGGGATTATAAGTCTTTTATCACTGCCTCAGCCATTTACCAACCCCTTGGTTTTGGTACCACCGGCAACAAGACAACACAAATGAAGGAGATTGCTGCATTTCTTAGCCATGTTGGCAGTCAAACTTCTTGTAAGTTTATACTTTCAATAGTTGGACTTTTGTTCTTTATTGATGATGAATCTTGCTAGGAATTGTTTGAATCATGAGGTATGAATACTTGAAGTTTGCAATTGGAATTAGATTAAAAGAAAGGTTAGGTTGGTGGTGATGGTGAAGGGTGGTGGTCAGTGGTGGCAGGTGGTGACGTTTTTGGGTTTGAGAAAAGGGTAAAAAGACAGAAATGCCCTCATGTGAGGGGCACGTGGTGAGTGACTAATGTTGCTCTATTTGATGGTGTTTAACTTAGTGTTATGAAAATGACAAATTATGGCCCACTGGTGTACTTGATGCTTTCTAGGGACCAAAATGAAAATTTGAACATAACATGAGGGACCACGAATGTAGTTTAGATTTAATATTATTTTGGGGTTGTTTGGTTGGTTTTTTTATTAAGTTTTATATGGATAAAGTTGTCTGCATGGATTAATGTCTGCATAGATGTGGAAGATTTTTGTTTGGGAGTTTTTTTTTCCAAAGATGGAAAGAGCATGTTTCTTTTAGTTCGGAGGCTCTGGTTTGGAAAAAATTTGGTTTTTTGCATAAAGCTCTGCCTAAAATCTTACTGAATAAGCTACTTTCTATATCACTAAGCCACTACCAAACAGTCATCCATAGCTTACCGAATAAGCTGCAAGTCCCATTAAAATCATTTAAGTTGCTAACAAATCCCTCACTTTTACATGTTCAACTACAAAATGGCATGATGACATGATTTTTGTTGTCGAAAATGGTTTAGGTGGATATGGAGTGGCAACCGGAGGACCTACGGCATGGGGATTATGCTACAACAAAGAGATGAGCCCGAGTCAAAAATATTGTGACGATAACTACAAGTACACTTACCCTTGTGCCCCCGGAGCTGATTATTATGGTCGTGGTGCTTTGCCCATCTATTGGTATGAACCACTTTTTTTTTTCCTCCAATATTCAGTTCATGTCTTTTTATTCTGCAACGTTAGTATAAGAGGTCAGGTCTGCATATATCTCACCTCAACCTAACCATACTTTCAAGTGGGATTTACTGGGTTGGTTTGATTTGGTTATTCTGCAACGTAATAACTAGGGGTGTATTTGAGTCGAGTACAAGATTGCTTAAAAGATTGGTAGGCTTGTTGCTCATAGTATGGGCATAATGGCTTATACTCATAAGGTTCGTCACACCAAGGGCTTGTTTGTTAGCAGCATAAAGAGCTTAATGGGTGGGCTCACAACTTATTTAGTGAGCTATACATGGCTGTTTGATAGTTGCTTAATGATATAGAAAGTGGCTTATTCAATAAGTTTTTAGGTGGTAGCTTTATGCAGAAAGCCAAAGTTTTTTCCAAACTTGCCCCTTGCAGTAAAAAAACATGCTCCTTATCTATGACCCCTCCAAACAAAAAACTTTCCAATCTCTACAAACAGATTAATCCACAGAGATAGTTTTATCCATACAGGACTTGGCACTTGGGGTCTGTTTGTTAGCAGCTTAATGGGACTCGCAACTTATTCGGTCAGCCATACATGACTGTTTGGTAGTGGCTTAATAATATAGAAAGTGGGTTATTCAGTAAGCTTTTAGGGGGAAGCTTTATGTAGAAAGCCAAATTTTTTCCTAAACCTCCCCCTCCAATAAAGAAACACGTTTCTTCCGAACAAAAATCTTCCCAATCTCTACAGATAGATTAATTCACACGGACTGGTGTATCCATACAAGACTTAATGGAAAACCTCATGTAGTCGGAATGAGCTCACTTTTTCTTATGTCGTTGTGTTGTTTCAGGAACTTTAACTATGGATACATTGGCGACTGCCTGAACGTAGATCTTCTGAACCACCCCGAATACATTGAACAAAACGCCACTTTAGCCTTCCAGGCTGCTATCTTCCGATGGTTAACACCCTTAAAGAAGGGTCAGCCATCAGCCCACGAAGCCATGGTCGGCACCTGGAAACCAACCAAAAACGACACTTTGTCCCATAGATATCCTGGATTTGGTACCACCATGAACATCCTGTACGGTGAACGTACGTGTGGAAAAGGCGATGTTGACGACATGAACATCATCATCACCCATTACTTATATTATCTTGATTTGATGGGTGTTGGCCGAGAAGAGGCTGGGGCCCACGACGTGCTCACGTGCGCTGAACAGAAACCGTTTAACCCATCGACCACTAAAAAAGAAGCGGCTTCCAGCTGAGCTTTGTTTGGTTCAACACTATATCGATATGGCTTCAATATCTCAAGAAATAAAAGGTGCCCTTTGGATGTTGCTGTGAAATGTGTGGTATGGAGGCTTGGTGGCTTGGAGCCATAATAGTGTGAAGCTGAGGGCTGGTGGATTAAGATCCATGTCTTTAGTTTATAGATTCAAAATCATTTTGATTTTAAATGTTTGGTATTTATTTTGTGATTTTTTAGTGAAAATTACAGACATCAATATTCTATAATTTTGTTCAGATTATGAATCTTCAGTTTGGTTGTATTATAAAGTTTGTAATAAATGTGTATGAATATTTTTCAATGTTAATTGTAAAATTGCTTATTTGTTAATTGTTTTTGCCTTTACCTGGTGGTTGGTATTTTATGGGAATTTATAGAGTTTGTTTATAATAATGTTTTAAAATATATTAAAAATATTTGTTTTACAATATGTAATTAATAAAAAAATGTAATTTAATTATTTTTATAATTTTTTATAAATTGTTTTTATGAATTATTAATTTGTTTTACAAATCCTACATAACAAACACATCAAAATTTCCAACGTCGTTTTAATTTTTTTGGAGGTCCTGTTACACCCATACTAAAGTTATAAATTATATGAAATGTATAACATGACAAAGTGAGAAGAATATCAAAGGGTCGTTTTTTCTGTTTTTAACAGACAAAACAAATTAAATAGTCATTTTTGATTTTGAAGGAAATTAGATAGGTTTTAATTAATGTTACAGGCACCAAACACAAGTAAAATTGGACCCCAAAATTTTGAAGGTCCTGTTCAAAAACCATATTTAACATGCTAATAAAACAACCTTGCCGCCCTTAAAATATCTAATAAATAACATAATATAAACCAAAATTACAAGCTCTTTAATTTGAATTTATAATATTTTCAAGAAAATGAAGCATGGAATACCAAAAATAGGTCAATTTGATGAGTTTTCTTGAAAAACTACCAAAAATTTCAAGAAACTGAAGATGTAAAACAGATCATGGGATCAATGATAAGAAGTATCAAAATCTTCAAAATCCCATCTCAGATCAAAAACTCAATCTTCACTTCACTTTCAACATGTTTAAACTAACTTGTTTTCCGCCTGCCCGAAATACTGGCCCGATATTGTTACTAAAATATTAAGCATGATAACTTCATCATCAAGACCTGATTTTTGAGCTCGAAGGGTCGCACATTTTCGCAACAAGCAACGAAGCGAAGCACTGGTGTCGGCATCTAGAGGAGTGTCGATGGCTGCACAAAGAGCAAACAGCCATGCACACTCGTTTCGACTCAAAGAGCTCACAGTCTCCACGGACGTTATCCGTTTCCTCAGCATCGTCACACGAGCCACTGGTTCCATCTCAAGAATGGTTCGCAAGCTAGGCCAGTCGCAGTTGGCAGTCTTCTGGTCTTCTGTTTGGCAGAAATCAAGATTTTCTTGAATCGTATTCGTGCCATCATCTGTCTGACAGAAATCAAGATTTTCTTGAACCACACTCTCAAAAATGCTCTGGGCAAGAGGGATTGGTTCGATTTTGCTAGAGAATGTAGAAACAGAACTTTCATCGCGGGATAACGCCTGAAATTTATAAAAAATGCAAAACAAATTATCGACCGAAAGTTAAAAGCCATAACCAAACTACAAAGAAATCAAACTTGGGTCACTGGGTCCTCTTTGTTTTGATCATTTAAACTTTTCATTTTATGGGTTTGATTTGTATGAAAAGAACGAAAGATATAATTGTGAAATAAGGACGGAAGGCAATGGAAGAACGGTAAACGGAAAGGACAAACTTACCAGCCTTAACTCTGAAAAGTCGGCAAGGAAAACATCTTCCCACTCTTTGGATGGCATTATATGCTCCGGACACGCTGCAATTTCAGGGATATTTGGCATATAAACAGTTTGTTCTTTGTTGAACGCATCTCTTTCGACCTTCGCAACTTTTACTTTTGGGATATGCTCAGCCTCCCATCTATGCACAAAAAAACGGCTATCAGTAAACCATATATATGTGTATATATATGTATAGGGGAGGGTTCATGTGAGAACCGCGTACAATATGAGAACTAGGGAACTGATTTTATACCATGTACACTATTGACTACACTGTATAAATATCATCAAAATATGTATACTGTTGATGAATATATACAACATGTTCACTTGTATTTGTAATTTGTCAATGAGTATATTCAACGATATATACACATGAAAACATTAGTTCCCTGGTTTTCAAAATATTTGCGGGTCTCATTTGAACCGGCCCTCTCTCTCTCTCTCTCTCTCTCTCTATCTATATATATATATATATATATATATATATATATATATATATATGGACTTAGGTTCAAGGGAAAACCAAAAAAAAGGGAAAATCAAGGAATACCCTAATAACTATTCATGATTCATCTGTACGGTATACACTGATACACATGTGCATAAAAGTAAATGTTACCTGGTTTCTATGCATGTGTGCTTCTTATGCATCATGTGCATACCAGACAAATAACTTTTATGTACATGTGCACATCGTTCAGATGAATAGTTACCAGGGTGTTCGTCAGTTTTTCATGTTTTTTGCGGTTTACAAGTAATTAATTTGTCTGGTATGCACATGTTCATAATATGCACAAGTGCATAAAAACTAAGAAACAACTTCAATTATTTGTATGCACATGTGCATACTGTTATAGGTGTTCCTCAGTTATTCATTTTTCTTGGGGGTTTTCCCCTGAACCTCCCTCCCTCTCTCTCTCTCTCTCTCTATATATATATATATATATATATATATATATATAATATAGAAAGTCAATGTATGTGGGGGTGTGTGTGTAAGAGTCTTTAACTTCAAGCCATGGAAAAAGGGAGGCTTTCTAACAGGAAAAAAAGAGGGTGACGGGCATTACCTCACTCGCCTAAGATATTCTAGTCCATCTTGTGGAGGCCCCGAATCAAAATCAGGTTCTCCGGTTACCAAAAATGCAGGTCTTTGAATGCTAAAAAGTTCGGAATCGCTGTCTTCATCTTCATAATCATCTTCCTCTCCACCAAGCGAGCCATCTAAATCGTTGCCATTTACACCCGATACATGATCCACTTGGTTCGTATTTTGCATTTCACCACCGACATTGTCAAGCTCATTACCTGGAAAGTATCAGCATTTCCGTCAAAGAAAGATTCTACCAACTTCCATACGACATTTGCACTGCTTAAAGAACAATTCACGATAAAAAAAGATCTTTTTCAAGAATCAAATATATATGTTTCTCCGTATTGTGAACCTCAACCACTCTGATGTACGCTTAAAGAAGCTAGCAAGCATAACAAGCCTTTGTGGTGCTTTTGGTACCAGGCATGATAGGACAGAACATGACTGAACAACAAAGTTGTTCAACGCAACGTTTGGTAAGACAAAATTGAAACTGAACAAATAAATATTTTTTATAACAGAATATATCATTAGGAAGTTTTTGTCAAGTCGATTAAAATGACACCAAAATAAAAAGTTCATGTAGTTTCCAATTTTTATTTCTATATTATTTTTATTATTAATATTTAATAAATTACATAAATTAATCAAAATATAGAAACCGTATAAAAAGGAGCTAACAAATCTAATTTCCTATCCACTTGCTATGCGTTGTTACAGGCTATGTACATGTTGTGTACTACTTTTATGATAAATAACAAATAATCGAGCTTTATATTCAACAATGTGAGCATATCACCTACTAAAGTTAGGGGTTGTTTGGTTGGTTTTCCATTAAGTCCTATACGGATAAAGTTGTCTGTGTGGATCAATTTGTCTATATAGATTGAGAAGGTTTTTATTTGGGAGGGTTTTTTCATATATGGAAAAGGGCGTAATTTTTAATTGAAAGGGGGCATGTTTGGAAGAAAAAAAAAAAAACTTGGCTTAGAATTTTACTAAGGGGCTGTTTGGTTGGTTTTTCATTGTCATGTATGGATAAAGCTGTCTGTGTGGATTAATCTGTCTTTAGGTTGAGAAGGTTCTTGTTTGGGAGAGTTTTTCATAGACAAAATGAACATGAGTGAGTCTCATTAAGCAGCCAACAAACAGACCCTAATGGCCTGTCTTAGCAACTTAATGAGCTTAATGGGACTTTTGCAGCTTTACGGTCAGCTATAGAAAGTAGCTTCTTCAGTAAGCTCCTAGGAGGAAGCTTTATGCAGAAAGCCAAGTTTTTTTCCAAACTTGTCCCTCCCAATTAAAAACACTTCCTTTTTATCTATAAAAAAACTCTCTGAAAAAAAACCCAATCTATATAGACATATTAATCCACACAGACAACTTTCTTTATCTATACAGGCTAATGGGAAACCAACCAAACATCCCCTAAGCCACTTTCTACATCATTAAGCGACCACCAAACAATTATATATAGCTGACCGAATAAGTTGTGAGTCACGTTAAACGTATTGAGCTGCTAACAAACAAACCCTCAGACAAGAGAGCACACACAAAATCATCAAAATTGCATTTCAAGACTATGTTCATTGCATCTAGTGAAAGTTGATAAGCAAATGATCAAGAATATACCCTTTTTGCTGGCGAATAGCGGCCGAGGATCAAAATTCACATAATTTTCCTCCTCATCATGTACTGAACCACCCAAACCATCATACTCCTTGGCTACAACAGATCCAAGCCCACAATAAACCTCAATCCATTTCTTCTTTTGATCATCCATTCTTGAATACCTCAAAGCTTCCATATCTTCCCTAATGTACCTCACTCTTGCCCTATCACCTCTTCTATCACAATCACACACATTTTGCCTTTCGAAATCATGAATCGAATTTGAATTCAAATTCTTTTTCAACCCTTTTCCCCTTTTTCGAACCCGTTTCTCTTTCTTTCCTTCTTTCTTCACATTTTGTTCCTCTTTGCCCTCATCGATGGCTTCAATCCGTGATGAATCATCGAGAATTATCGTCTGATTAGGGGAATCACTGAGATTTATGAGATGGGTTTCATCTTTTGGAACTAATTCTTGCCCTTGTTCAACATGTAGCTCTTCGATTTGATCCAAAGAAGTCGATAAATTGACTTCATGAGGTTCTTGATTATCGTTTCTGACATCGGGAACCAAACCCACTTGGACATCGATGGTTTCTTGAATACTTTTGGTGATTAAATCATCCGAGGAAGGATTTGATGTTCTTGATTCCAAAACGGAAGAACTTTCGGCCATCTTGCGGTCCAGTGGGGTTTAGAGTGAAGAAGGTTTTAGAAGTGGTTTAAATATAGGGGGTGTTTGTGAATTGAATTATTCCGGTGTGCAACCAGTAACAAACATTTATAATTTATATCGGTGTCCAACCGGTAAAAAAAAGTTTTTGAAGAAGTTAAAAGCATTCTAACTTATAATAAATTGATAAATACTTTTATAAAAAACATAAATTGTTTCAGATGAGCAATCCCAAACAACTTCATAGTATGCATCCATCTCAAACTATTTGTATTTCTATCCCACAAGATGGAGTAAATATCATCAATAATTTGGTGTTAAATGTTTTTAATTTTAAGGTAGATTACGTTTTTTATGCATATGGTTGATTAAATTTTTGATTTTAGAAATTTATGGTTTGTAATTAATTGTTATTTTTATTTTATAATTTATTGGAGTTTCAGTTCTTGTGATTTATAATTTTTTACTTTTTTTTCATTAACCAGGATATCTAACCGACTATGTAAGCCGACTAATCCTAGGACGGTCACCTGTTTTGCAGATAGTCCAGAGTCACCGCATTTGAAACTCTGTGACCATAAGGGGATTTTTATTTCTCTTTGGATTTGAAACGGAGACCTTCTGATACTTTTAACATTTGTAGTCAAGCTTAAACCGATCAGGCACCACCCTTGTGGTTATGATCTCTTATACTTGAAGGTATGAATTAGCTCAATGATGAATTTAATAATGAATTACAAACCATAAGAACGAATATAACAATTTCTAAACTATAGGGATGAAAATCGTAATTTATCTTAATTTTATGAAGCTCAAGTATTTAATAATTTTGTTAAGCTAATCTTTTTTTGGTAACCCATGAGTGTTTGGGTCAGATTGTACACATCTCAACCAATCCCAGGATTCAAAAGTATAGTTAGAAAAATTCTCAGTGACAGACTCGAACCGGTGAACTTTCCAACCATTAAAACACAATCATAACATAAAATAAATTACTTTAAATAATGTTTTAAGTATTATTTTACATCAAAATCATAAGATACAATCGTTAGAGCCATTCAATGTTGTACATATTTTTTCACGAAAAATACACGTGAAAGTAGACGAACCATTTTGAGCATTACCCTTGAAACCATTTCGAAAAACAATTAGATGGTCTGATTTGGAGGATTTTCTAACTCAATTCTCTTATATTATGGTTATCGTCGGTTTTGACTATCATACCGTTACTGACTTACTGTGACATAAACTCTTACACAAATCAAGAATCTTAAAGAAGCGGATGCATAAGGGGCAAGCTCAGTTGAGAACCTGGTTTACGTTATAAACCAGAGGACCAACGAGAGGCCGCCACACATCCAGGACATATCATCATCAACGCTCTCATTTATCCTCCAGTTCGCAACGAAAATCACGTTTGCAACTAAACTTTCCTAAAATGCATAATAATGTTACATATACGGGGAAGTCAACCCACATTGGTGTGGATGTAGGCCAAGAATCGCTATTTTGATCCATTGAAGCAAGTCTTGAATAAAAGCTGGTTTCCATTATTGAACAAATCTTTGACAAACCCAACACAAGTGCACATCAATGTTCTCAAAACAAAAAAATATAAATGCAAAGAAAACCACTACTATATATGCCTCAAACCAAAACCTACAATCGAAAAGCTGTAGACCGACCGTCCCAGAAAGAAACTCGTCCCGTTTACATTACACTTCCGGAGCCGCTGCTGCTGGTGGTGCAGGAGCCCTCAACAGTGGTTGAAGAGCCTTCACCACGATACTCATATTAGGCCTAAACTCAGCCTCATACTGCACGCACAAAGCCGCCACTGCCGCCAGCTACAACCACAAACAAATATGAGTTAGGGGTTGTAAGATTAGTTTTCCATTAAGTCCTATAGGGTGCGTCTAGTAGGAACATAGTGGAACATGCATGTTTCCCCTCCATCCCATGGAATAAGGTCGAACATACTTGTATTTTACATATAACCTCAAAGTAAAACCTAATTCTCTTCTAAAACATCAAATACCGTCTCTCTGTACATTTTATTCATTTTTTAAAATTTATTTAGTGTATTTTATGCTCTTTAATATTTCATTTTACTATCCTCAAAATATTATTTTTATACGGTTGCAATATTTGATTCATTTATGTAATTTATTAAATATTAATAATAAAAAATATATAGAAAAGGTATAAAATAAAAATTGGAAACTACATAAACTTTTTATTTTGGTGTTATTTTAATCATATTGATGAAAACTTTTTAAAGATATATTTTGTTATAAAAAATATTTATTGTATTATAATTTAACAAATTACATAAATTGATCAAAATATAAATATACAACTCATTAAGGGTAAATTGGTCATTAATTTGTTTTGTCCTGTCCACTTTTGTCTTATCAAACACTAAACAATGTCTTGTCCTATCCTATCCCATCTGGATATCAAACACACCCGTATAGATAAAGTTGTTTGTGTGGATTAATCTATCTATATAGATTAAGACTTTTGTTTGGGTGGGTGATTTAGTAGCTGAATGCGCGTGTTTTTTAATTGAGAGGGAGGTATAAAAAGAAAAAAAAAACTTGGCTTTCTACATAAAGTTCCCCCCTAAAAGCTTACTAAATAAGCCACTTTCTATATCATTAAGCCACTACCAAACAGTCATGTATAACAGACCGAATAAGTTGTGAGATTAAGTTGCTAACAAACATATCCTTAGAGCATCTCCAATGGTTGTTTGAAGAAAGCTTGAAGATGACTTGATTATTGGAGATAATGACTTGAAGATGACTTTTTTTTTATCAATCACTTGAGGTTCCTCAAGTCTTTAAAGAAATGGATGTAAGAGGCAAAGAGAGAGAAAAAGTGTATGATGGCGGAACCAAGACTTTTTTTTATATATTTTTATTTTGTTCTAAGTCTTTTACACAAGTTAAACATTGCGGATGCTCTTAGTCAGTTACTAAGTGGGTCCCATTTCATATGTATTTCCTACTACTTTGGAAAGAGATAGACCGACCTTTGCAACCGCTTTTGGAGGGTACTCTCCCTTGAGTCTTGGATCAACACATTGTTTCACCTTGTCTTCACTTAGCCTCGGTGTAGCCTATATGTAGAACAAAACAGAAAAAAATGGATCTTTAACCATTTATATGATCATCAAGAAAGATGGGTTTTTTCAGGTTCCTTTATTACTCGATCAATTTCATGGGGTCCCTTCTTTATTTTGCCACATATCAACTAAGGACTCATCATCAGCAGAACCCATATCATGAAATTGTCAAATGGCCGAAATGGATTTGACCCATTCGCCATTTATACAATAATCAGAAAAAAAAGACTCACCCAAGTGACAAGACTCTGCTGTCCACGTGGCATTGTGTGATCAACAGGTTTCCGACCAGTTAGAAGCTCAAGAAGAACAACCCCAAAGCTATACACGTCACTCTTTTGTGTCAGCTGGCCCGTCATTGCATATCTACACAAGGGTTCCACTCAAAACATTAGATAATTGGTAAGTTTCTTTTCATAAGAAAAGCACACGAAAATGTGCATATTATCATATGAATATCAGTCTTTCAAGGTACTTATAAACAGCAAACACATTCAAAAAATAAAAGAAAATTAGGGTTCATAGGTAAACAACTAAAGTCTGTTTAAAACAACTAGAAATAGAGGGAGGTTCAAGGGCAAACCCCAAAAAATATGAAAAACGGAGGAACACCCTGGTAACCATTCATCTGAATGGTATTCACATGTGCATACAAGTAATCGAAGTTGTTTCTTGGTTTTTATGCACGTGTGCATGTTATGCACATGTGCATACCGGACAAATTGCTTACAAATCACTTATATGCACATGTGCATACCGTCCAGATGACCCGGAACCTGACCTATTAGAAATAAACTTAAAGGGGATCTCTTTTCCTGACTTCCTTTTAGAGACATGAATGTATGTGAAAAGGGTTTAAAGCATTACTCTGGTGCATGATAGCCAAAAGTTCCCAACACGCGAGTAGAATGCAAGCGAGCAGCCATATCTGGTGCTTGGTTTGAAAGGTTAAAGTCGGCGATCTTGGCTCTCAGGTCTTCAAATAGTAGCACATTGCTAGACCTAATATCTCTGTGAATTATCGAAGGTTGAACTTTTTCGTGCAAGTAATCCAGTCCCCTTGCTGCATCAACAGCAATCCTTACTCGCTGCATCCAATCAAGCACGGGCCCTGGTTGTGCTCCTTGCACACCCTTCCTACCTGTACATATATATATATATATATATATATATATATATATATATAAATTAAAGACTCAAGACCAACTAATTTTTTAACTTTTCGTAACAAAATAAACGTTCCCCACATATATATACATGGTTTCAAATATGAACCGTGTAATTCTTACAAGCCATACAAATCATTATATTAAAAAAACTAAGATACTAATGGACAATTATCATGATTCATTGATTACGATTGAGATATATATGGAAGATAATAAAGTTCATTCATTATGATCATGGCTTTGGATTAGGAAACAAAATAAAATCAGATATTTATTAGACTGGATGGACGGCTAAGATTGGTTTGTAAAGTTTGTTAGAATTGCATGGTTTGAAAATGAAATGTCCCCTATATATATGTGTATATATATAAATTAAAGACTTGAGACCAACTAAATTTTTTAACTTCTAAAACAAAATGAACATTCCCCATACCGTGCAATATGTCATGTAAAGATCCCATGGTTGCAAATTCATAAGCCAGGACACGGGTATTTCCGTCAACGCAGTAACCACACAACTCAACAAGATTGTCATGCTTCAGCGTTGAGACCATGGAAACCTTGAGGTTGGAAGACATGCGTTATTCGTAAAGAAAGAAAAAAGAAAAAAAGAACTATTAAAAGATCATTTTCTTTACAGAAACGTCTACTTACCTGAGTCAAAAACTCGTTATTTGATTCAGCCTCAGTAGAAACATCAAGCTTTTTCACAGCCACGGTTTTTCCATTATCTAAGGTTGCAAAGTAAACCCTTCCATATGAACCTTCACCGATCAATGCCTTTGATCCAAAATTCTCGGTTTTTTCTTTCAGTTCTTCGAGTGAAAGTGCAGGCACTTCGATTGTAGGTACTGCTTTATGCACGTCAAATTTGACCGGAGGTGTTGCTTTTGAGTCTTTTTGCTGCCCTACATTACATGTAGAGATAAAGGCTTTAAAACACTATGCACGGTTTGTATGGTTATATAGGCCTCAATAGGTTGTAAAACAACAAGGGTGTGTTTGGTTTGAGGTAATTGGTAGGATTTGGACTTGAATTACATTCCAATCCCGCGATTGGTTCAAATGAAAATCCGGAATTGAAATCCCAGAAACATTGGATTTATATATTCCATGAGGGTAGTTGGTATTTCACGCGATTTCATAGGATTTGTTCGTAAAGATGTTCTGAAATGTGTTAAAAGAACATTTGTTTTGTAATAATCAATTAATAAAAGGTAATGTAATTATTTTTTATAATACGTTTTTGTAAGATATCTATAAATAATGGAATTCAGTTCCGCTCCAAATCCTACAAACCAAACACACATAAGGGGTTGTTCGGTTTGATGGAACGGTTTTGAGGGATTTGGATTTCATGGAAAGATTTGGAACTGGAGGGATCTGGATTTGGAAGGATTTGGAATCTTTGGTGTGATGGATTTGGAATGGAATGGGATTCCATTTTTATAAATAATTAATAAAAGAAATAATTAATATAATTAAAAAATCTTTTTATTAATGAATTATTATAAAACAAGTGTTTTAAACATATTTTAAAACATTATTATATAGAAATCCTATGAAATCTCGTGAAATCCCAACCACCCACGTGGGATTTCAAAATCCTAGGATTTCAAATCCGAACAATCCTGCAAACCAAACATGAATTTGAAATCCAAATCCATTCCCGCAAACCAAACGGACCCTAAAGATTCAAATCCCTCTAATTCCACATCCATCCACGAAATTCAAATCCCTAAAAAACATTCCGTCAAACCAAACGGACTCGTAGACATTCTACATCTATCATAACCAAAGAAAGAGAGTTGAAGCAAAATGCATAGCAATGAGTATTTAGAATGGAAAGAAAAAGCAGAAGATAATTAAGAATCCAACAGTGTCTAGAATTTAACAAGCTTTTTAAAATGAGTTGGGGTATGCTAAAAATGAGTAGCTTAATGATATAGAAATTACTCAATAAGTTTGTAGGGAGAACTTTATGCAGAAAGCCAAGCTTCTTCCAAACCTGTCCTTCCCAATTAAACCTTCCAAATCTATACAAGAGCTTTATCCAAACAAGACTTAGGGGTTGTTTACTTGCGGCTTAATTAGGCTTATTGGTCTATCTGGCTTATTCGTACAGTTCATTTGGGTTGTTTACTTACGGTCTATTCGTACAGAACATGGCTTAATTGCATAGATAGAAATGGTGTGTTGTCCCCGTTCAGCAACAAAAATGACACTCCTACCCCTTATTTAAAGCATCGCCTCCTTCCCAAATGAGACACCCATCGTCAACCTCTTTATGATTTTTTGTTTTGATGTTCAAATAATTAATATTGGGGGGTAAATCGGTCATTTATGTTATTCAGACTGTTGGTTCAGATAAAAAAAGTAAAGAACAACACCCATTCATCCAGACAGACAAATTTATCTGGACAGACAAATTTATCCATACAAGACTTCATAAAAAATTTGGTAAACAACCCCTTAGGGATTGTTCTAAATAGCGTGAGGCGTGGCGTGGCGTGGCGTGGCTGCAAAGCCAAGCCTCAAGCCATGGAAGCTACAGCGAAGTCACGACGTTGTTCAAGGCGTGACTTATGGTGGCAAATCTCTATATCATATATAATATAATATACATAAACATATGTTTTCTGCTATTACTCAATGAATCATTGATAATAAACAATTTAAATTAAGTTATATATTAAAAACTAACAAACAAGATATTAAAAAGATAAGTAAAATCAGATATTGTTTTATAAAAACCGCGCATTAAGCCATGATGTGCCTCACGCTTAACGTGGCGTGACACGAGCCTTGAGCCACGGCTGCGCACCATGGCTGCTGTTGCGGCGAGCCTTTTTGAACATTACTTAGCAACTTAATGAGCGTAATGGGACTCACAACTTATTCGGTCAGCTATACATAATTGTTTGGTAGTGGCTTAATGATACAGAAAATGGCTTTTTCCTTAAGCTACTAGGGAGAGTTTTATGCCGAAAGTCAAGTTTTTTTCAAACCCGCCCTCCAATTAAAAAACAGGCTCTTTCCATCTATGAACAAACCCTCCCAAACAAAACCCTTCTCAATTTATAAAGACAGATTAATCCACACAGACATCTTTATCCATACATGCTTAATGGAAAACCAACCAAACAACCCCTTAATAGAAAACCAACCAAACAACCCCTTACTATCATACGTTATTTAACGAGGCAAGGCAGAGGGAGAGGGTCATATCTAGTTGTGGAGCATACCATCACTGTGATCACTGTGGTTTTTTACCAATCCGTTGTCATTTGGTGGGTAACGCTCTTCAACTTGACAAGTACAACACAGCCACCTCCGCATCCTATCTCTCTTCCTCAAAATTAGATCGTCTTTAGCTCTTGGTTTCCCCAAACGTCCAAAGTATGCAGGAGGAGGTGTATGCAACTGCACAACCATAGAAACACGTATACAAATAAATAAATCATCGTTCAATACACAACCTCAAACATAATCATAAAGATAAAAGATTTGCATCCAACAAATCGATTTTCCCATCCACGAACAAATACTAAATATCCTTCATCGCCTATTCGATCATCTATACGTATAAGATGTTGCCTAAAAGGTCTTCACAAGTTTAGGGTACATCTGAAAGGGGAACCCAAGACTTTTAAACATTCTACAACCAATGAATTACAATTTCAAGTGGGACGCCATTGAAATCTATCTTTTTTATCAACAATTTGGGCTTAACAACAAAAATCAGAAGGCATGGCCATGTATATCAAAGATCTCGACCATATGCACCAAATGTGATCACAATCATATGGATTCTTACCACTAAACCACGAAAACGAAGACGGGGATCCATTACAATGTTACAATTACAATCGGAAAACAAACAAATCCAATAACAAAAAGAAATCGAGTTCTACTTTCCTCCAAGGAATAAATTTAAAGTAAAAAAAAGGAAAATGAAACCCAATTGGGTAAATCAAGCAAATATTCAACAAAGGAAACCCAATTTAAGATTCAATCTGAGCGTAACACCCAAAAAATTGAAAAAAACTAAGACGATCCGGTAATGGAAGACTACGGAGAAGAGGAAGGAAGGGTTCCTTATCAAATCTAAGATTAACCGGTACAATTAAACCACAAATTAGGATTAAAATGTCCCAACAAACCCTTGTTTGAAAACTGAAAAAGCAACCATCCTCGTAAATGATAAATTAAGCAAACCGGAATTGAAGGATTACCTGTCTTACTTCTGTCACTTTGGGGTTCTTGATTTAGGGCTTTGTTTTTATCGTGTTTTTCAGGTATCGAGAATTGGGGAAAGACAGATAAGCAAGGAGCGATTGGAAGAAGAGGAGGAGAGAGAAACAAAGGGGGTCATTAGAGAGAGATAGAGAGAGAGAGAGAGTGAATGAGGGTTTAGAAGTTAAATTACCATCAATAGAAGAAGGCGGTGATGGATTCCATTTTCAAGATTTCTTTAGCGCAATTAGTTTTGCAACGGCCAAACAGGTGACATCGATATGTCCCATCAAATCAGATATGTCAATTAAGATATTTTCAATAACTACAAATTGCATCATACACTTACCGGCTAAAATCTTAATCCATCAAAATGGTATTATATGTAATAATTTACCTGATAAGCATTAATCATGATAAGAATTGTCACTCTCACTTAACGGGTAAGACCCTTGATCTTTGTTTTCGCACTTACCAAATAAGATTCTTGGTCCTTCAAATGTTCATCTGTTAAGATAATGTGACTTGATAAACTCTTACCGAGTAAGCATTTAGTAAACGACCCCTTAGCCCTTGTTTGTTTTAAAACAACTCTTATCAGACTCTTTTGTCTAATTCGGTAAGAGCCAGGATCATATAAACTGTTTGTTTTTTTTTTTTTCAAATTTTCAGAGACACTTTTGTCTTACCATTTTCGTATATATATTAAAAGGTAAACCGACCCTTATTTGTCTCGTATTCGTATTGTTCTCCAAACCCTCAACATCTGACGTTTCTCAATCACTCTTCTCTCAATTTAATAACCTTAATTTATTTAAATTTGTTTAAATGTATATAAATTCAATATTACAATATTTTGAAGTGGCAAAATAGATAATTATACAAGTTCAAATATCTACTGCTTCACAAAAACCAATAGTCTTATTGGTTATTATTTCAGACTTCGGCACCAAATCTCATCAATCAGAAATGAAATAAGACTTCAGACGTTAGCACATCTTAAAAAACAAGCAACGCCTTACTGTGTAAAACTCTCACTCCTTGCTGTGTTTTTTTACTGGGTAAGATTGCAGGTCTGTGTCATACCCAATTGGTAAGGTAAGTGACAGTAGTAAGCACATACCCATTAAGTGTTTACTAAATGACCCCATAATTTATTTTTAAATTTACTGAAAAATATTTGAGTAGTTACTTGGGAACAAGATCCATCACAAACCTCATTTTCATTAAGAGTTCAGGAGGACCAGAACCATAGAGAACTTGTCATGTATCCATATTCATAATGAATATGGACATGAGATTCATATGAATGTTTGTATTCATTATATGTTTTGTTAAAAATTCATGGCCACATTCATTATGTGGCGTGCTCTCAGTGATTCCTTAGTTCTATACAAAAACGAGAACATTTATTAGTGTTATTTAAATATTGGTAAATTACAATAGTTTTTTCTATGGTGTCATTTGTTTTTTAAGAGGTACTAAAGTTTGAAGTCTGATTTCATTTATGATATATAAGAGATCGTTCTGAAGTCTGAAATCTGTATTAGTAAGATTGTTTGTTTTTTACGTCTGAAGTCTGAAATATAAAAGATAAATAGTTTTTTTTTATAAAAGTATAAAAGATGAATAGTTTTTGCTAACAAATATCGTCCAGTCCCCAAAATATGAACCATATAATAGAAAACCGATTAGGATTAAGAGGTATTAAGGGATACATTTACCACTTAAAAATTTAGAGGACATTTAGAAAAGCTCTTATTTTAAAAATAAAACAAACGCTCTTAATACCCAAACGTTTGAACGAATCAGACTTCAGAGGTATTAAGAGGTAATTTTGAAAAAACAAGCGGGACCTATAAGTTAGTTTTTCAAACATAATTAGAATAAAAGTAATTTATTGTTTACATTAAATCCGATCAAAATTTCATCAAAAAATGACAAAATGACAATTGAGATCGAAATAAAGCACGGGGAAATGCATGAAAAACTTGTACGATACATCTAAACATCCCCATCAATGACAACTCTGTCGCCCCCATTCCCCTGTCATCGAGCCCCTACTCTTTCCTTTTTTCCTCTATTTCGAATTCCATTTAATGTTTTCGCCATTAAAAGTTTGTTTTTTTAATGTTTTGACCGCAAACAGTTCGTAATCATGATTATTTTACTCGTTTATAATCTTATCCACACAAATCAGAATATCAGCTAAGCACTGAGTATACAGCACTCGAGAACTTTTGGTAATTATATAAAAATTGAATGTTTGAAATATCTGGTCAAAGATTAATTGATTGACCCTACGACTCAATTGAAATTATAAAAAAGTGAAATAAGTATAAGATTGACCAAGATGAAGATTTCAACACCTTAGGAAATCGAAACAGTGACCAAAATTATAATTTTAATAAACTGATATGTATTTATTTAAATAAACTGAAATATTAAAAACAATAAAAAGAACGTTTTACAGGCTGATACAGTTCCAAACTCATCTTACATTAGGGCCAACGACACAATAGGGCCAATAGCCATGACGTGGCATGCACGTCGGCTTGCCTCGGCCTATTTGCAAGAGAACATGCCATCGAGGATCTGAGTGGCAAACCGAACCAAAGTTTGAACTTGATCTTGACTCGACGTCATGGTTAACACCATTATAACCGTTCATTTGGATGATATATACATTTGCATACAAGTAATTTGTAAGGAATTTGTCTGGTATGTACATATACATAAAAACCAAAAAACAGCTTCAGTTACTTATCATTTATACTAATGATTTTCAAAATGTTCCTCGTTTTTTTGGGGTTTTTTCTGAACGTTCCTATAATATTTTATATTTAAATGACCCTTTCTATGTTTTTTTTTGGAAGTATATAAAATTTATATACAACAAATAAAAAGCCAAAGACTACGATACCGCTAGACCAAACAAATGCCATTTGATATTTTTATGTTTATTTTGTTTGAATACATTTTATTTTTGGTGTCAAAAAATATGAACATTATAAATTACTATAAACTTCAAATGGAAGCCCACAAAAGAAGACTTGGTTGGTGGTCTAAAAGAGTGGCTGCACCCATAAACACACCAGAAAAATAAGGTGAAGTACAAGAACAAGAACCGACACAAATCCCTAGAAAGGTACGAAATCTGATTGCCTTGATTTCTTCAGTCAATTGAATTGTGAATTACTGTTTGCTTCATGAGAAATCCGGGAGTTTTGAGATTCATGTGTAACATCACTAGTTATTATCATCGATTTCTTGACTTTTTTGGGCTGTGTTCGTCACTATGTTTGCAAATCATCATAATTGAGCCGGATATCGGTTGATGATCTCTGATTTATCTTGTCGATCTCGTGTTGTTTTTTAAGGGCTTTGAATTGCATCCTTATAGTTGAGAAAAACAGGCTACCAGAAGTGAGGAGACAATTGTGTTTGGTTATGAATTAGGGTTCTGAATTGAACAATTGAACTCCACGATGATTTGTTCAATATCAACTTCATCGGCTTGCTGCCAAAATCACCTTTCAGAATGCATCAAATTTAGATTTTCGTAGTTTCCATTGCCATAATTTCAACCGTATCATTTAGGTTTATTCTTGGTTCCCAAAGAAGAAGACACCTAACCCTCAGCAAGTACAAAAGAATTCATGTATTTCGAACGTTCCTTTTGTGTATTGGATACGCTACTATTTAGCAAGCGTCACAATGATATTTGATCTTTGTAAAAGATTTGTATATGGATAGTAATGATTCTCTTTTTTTGGCTTGCACCTAGAATCTTGAAAAACATTCATAGGGCTTCCCATGGTAGCAGGTTGTATTACTAAACCAAACTAAACAGGCCCGATATATCCCATCCAGAGATGGGGTATGGGGGTAAGATGTACATAGATCTTATCTCTACCCTAAAGAGTAGAGTGACAATTTCCGTTGAACCCGGCTAGTGAAATATGTGGGAAAAGGAGAAAATTAGATGTGTAAAAGAAATTAAAAACTAGATAGGAGTGAATAACAATAATTAAACTAGGCAGCAGGTTATATTATTCCTCAATTCAAGTTAGAATAGGTGACGAGTAAATATTTGCTTGCCTCACTCGGTAACATGAAGATCCTAATGGTCATGTATCTTATACAGATGGAACGAGCCATTTCCAATCTTGCATTTAGAGGTTCTATTCTTGAAGCAATCACTGAAGCCAAAAGGCAGAAAAAGCTTTTCGTAGTTTACATCTCAGGTAACTGTTCTCTTTCAGGATATGTGCTTTTATTTGTTCTCCCACTTGTAGATACGATAAGTTATGCAGACAAACTTGTTATCTATTCTTTTGCTGGCATTGATTGATGGCTCGAGGCTCGTTGAGGAATATAGAAATCAACATTTTGGCATCGCAATACATGACGTCGAGGGTGCCTAAGTGTATATTGAAATATTACATGCGAATAGCATTACTGCAAATGTTTAAAATTTGGTAATGTATACTGAAATATTAGAAAGTAATATGATCAATGGAAGCAAACCTTTTCACATGGACATTAGAAAATTATATCTGCTTGTTTAAAATGCATTGTTTTTGGTATTTACAGGAGATGATGAAGTTTCAGCCTCAATGGATGAATCTACGTGGTCAGAGTCAAGTGTGAGTTATTGTCCAATATGCTTTCTTCCTCAAATAAACCGAACTAAATTGTTCCATCTCATGATGTACTGTTTGGTCTCTAATGGGAGCTGGCTGCATTTAGGTGGCAGAGTCACTACCAAAGTACGCCATTTTGTTGCACATCTTAGACGGAAGCACAGATGCATCTCAATTTTCTGCATTATGTATCCTTTGATTCTTTAAAGTTCTTGGCCTCTTCGTTACGGTTGTATCATTCTTTTTTCGGACAGTAAGTGAAAGATTTTATTTTCACCGAGATCACATGATTAAAAGTAGGTTATGCTTTTCTTTATACATGTATGGCATTCCTTGCATCAACTTGAATAGACCCACAGAAACCTGCTCCTTGTATAACAGCTATCGGATATAACGGGGTCCAACTATGGCAAAATGGTAACCTTACAAGTTACAACCATGGATAATATATTTATTTTTCTGGGTTTTGTGTTTTTGGATACCTTACTTTTCACTTACTGAATTTCTATTTGTTGTCTGCTTCCATTGAATCAACGAGCAGAGGGCTTTGTCAGTGCTGAGGTTCTGGTTTCAACCCTTGAGAAGGCATGGTTGAGTCTTCATGTTCAGGTTGTTTATGCATCTTCATTGTCGTACGAGCAGAAGGCTCCTTGATGCATTTTTTTTTTTTTGGTAATTCTGGTTGTCCGGAACAGCTTGTGTGCACCTCGATTAATCTCATGGGGCCCTGAAGATAACAGTCATGAAAATCCTCAGTGGCCCTGGAGAGACTCAAACCGGCGACCTATGGGCTGGAACCCCAAGGCCTAGCCTTTATTTGTGCTGGGCCTTGCATCAGATACTTATATTGTGAGGTTGAGTGAAGTATAGAGTCCATGAATGCCATAAAATGTTTTTTTTTCCTACTCTTTTGCTTCACGTGGAGTCGTTTTCTGGCTAGAAGTTGTGCCTGACTTGTTAGCAAAAATATAACTGCATTTTCTTAAACAGGAGACAACTGCCTCTTTCTTGACTGCAGCACTTGCCTCGAGACAATCTGAACAAATTCCATCAGAAGCTGCTCCTACCACTGCACGTGAAATTGGAAGTTCTTCTTCAACACCATCAAGTAATACAAATGCTAGTGCTTCAGTGGACAAAACCGACATAGATCATGACAAAGAAAAATCTAAGAACTCTGCACCACTGATTGAGGTAACTCTATTGACTCCTGCTTGTTTAACCTGCTTTTATCTTTTTCTCTTTTGGTAACCATGGGTGTCCGGACCAGCTTGCACACACCTAGACTAATCCCATGGGACCCTGAAGATAACAACCAAGAAAATATTTTGCGACTCTGAGGAGACTCGAATTGGCGATCTATGAGGAGGAAGCTAATTAGTTGAGCTGACCCTCAAGGCCTTAGCCTGTTTTTGTCTTTGTTATTCTCACAGCGGGGTGTTTTTTTAATTACCTGGACAGGAAATAAACTCAAAACTTGGTGATGATGATGTGTCTCATGGGCCATTTGTCAATAAATTGGAAGAAAGTAAGGTTGAACAGCTAGATACAACAACTAGAGAACCAGTTAAGCAGGTGACCACAAGTGCAAGTGATTCTAGAGTTGACAAAAAATCGAGCTTGAATGTTGTGGAGGCTCCTCAAGTGGTTGATACTGAAGCAAAGCCTAAAAAGTCTGAAAGTTCGCAAACTGAGAAGGATGATTATTCAGATTTAGCTTCAAATAGATCAACTGATATTCATTTAAATATACGATTACCTGGGGGCACAAGTCTACAAGAGAAGTTTGAACCTACAAGCACTTTGAGAATGGTCAAAGACTGCGTGGATCAAAAGCAAGAAACTAGCATAAGCTCTTATGATCTAGCCATTCCTTATCCCCGCAAGGTTTTTGGTGACCAAGGTATACAAGCTCACTTATTATGGACTTTTGGTGTTTCTAGTATCTTTGTGCCAATGTGAACCATCATTCTATGCAGAAAAGTTAGTCAAGTTTTGACTTTTTAAGATAAAATGAGTAACTTTATGGACTTGAAATCAACACTAAGGGCAGGTCCAAATAAGAACCGTAAATATCTTGAGAACTTGAGAACCAACTATTTCATGCGTTATTCATGATGAATAGCCCTAAAACGTTCATGAATATTATTTATCATGATTTTCATTATTCGTGATCTTCAGAACGAATAACTCATGAATATTTCCTTTCTCGGTTCTCTCAAATATATACGCTTCTCATTTGAACTGACCCCTTAACACTAATTTATGCAAGTTTCGATGGTTAAAATAATTTAAATAGATAGAAATAAGTAAATCTTGATAAGTAAATTTCGTAACAGAAGCTAATAATTTTGAAGATTTATGTTCTTAGTGGCTCTAATTTTGTTATCATAAGTGCAGATTTAAGTAAAACTTTGAAGGAGTTAAGTCTGCTTGATAGACAAGCATTGATAGTGGTTCCACATCTCCGAGGTGCGGGTCATCACAAAGGACGATCTTCCACGCCCAACCCATCAGTGTCAACGAGTGCTGCTGGATCTTCAGATGGCGAAGGTTTATATTCACTTGTGAAAAGGGTTCTATCATATGTAAATCCTTTGGCTTATCTTGGGGCTGGTGGTGCTGCTGCGAACTCCTCAACTTCTGCACCGGAAACTCGAAGAAGTTTGCCGGAATCTGGTGATTTCTTGCCCTACGCTTTCAGTTCATTCACTATGTTCATTAAAACTCATGACTTTTGATATTGCATAATTGCTGATTGGGGTGAACCTTAAATGATGCAAACTGATTATAGAATGGGATAATTACAAAAGTAACCACTTTGAAATGAGTCCTAGTGTCCTACCATAAAGTGACCAATTTTTTGAGAGAATTTGATAAAATGACCACCAATTTTGCAAATCCAACTCTTTTTGGAATTTTTTTTTGTGGTGGGTCCCACTTCTAAATTTTCAATTATCACTTGTATTGGGAATTTTTTTTTTGTGTCAAGTTAATTTTTTTCGCAAAGACCTTTCATTTGTTGTGGAATTCAATATTCGCAAAACAAGTTGGATTTTGCAAAATTGGTGGTTATTTTGTACAAATTTTGGAAAAAAGGGTCATTGTGGTAGGCTCATCCAATAGTGGTTATTTCTGTAATTAAGCCTTATAGAAGTTGTTCGTTTCTTAATTATTATGTATGGGCAGGCTCTGCTCCGCAAGGCACCTTCACGGGCAGCAGATCCTACGTCGTAAGATCAAATCAAAGCGATATTACACCATCAACTGGTAGAAACAACAGGCCAAACTCATCTCGATTTGGAAGTGGAAGCAACATCCACACCCTGAAACACGATGAAGATGATAGCAAATTCAGCGGCAAAAATGCTTTCTGGAACGGGAATTCCACAGAATATGGTGGTGATGGCGACAACAAGTGAGACCTCGCGATTTCTAGAGACCTCGGTTATATATTTATTTGCAAAGACATTTACATGCATATTACATTCTCATAAGTTTCAGGTAATAAATATGTTATTTTTCAAACTCTAAACTTATATGTGATTTTACATAATCTTTCTTGATGCCCTCATATGTCAACAAAAAGAACCTTCCTAGGGCCGAAAGGGCCAGCTTCAGTGTCTGATAGTTTACTGTGCCACGCCATTTGATCTATATGGCTCTTCACCTTCACAACAATATCTACATGGTCTGCTATGATGATTGTCCCCTTAGGCCGAAGGATCCGGTACATCTCAATGAATATGTCCATAATGTCGCACCTGTGTCAAGCCATGTCAAATCAGTTGAGTTAGTAGCTTCTTTTTTAGTAACTGTGTGTGTCCCTGAAGATACCAGCCAGGATTCCCGTGGAGCACTGAAGATACCAGCCAAGATTCCCACGGGCCCTGAAGATACCAGCCAGGATTCCCATGGGGCCCTGCAGATAGCAGTCTGGAAAATCCCTAGTGGCTCTGAGGAACTCGAATTGGCAACCTATGGGAAGAAACCCAAAGCCTAGCCTTTATTTGCCGGTTGAGCTGGCCTCAAGGTTAGCCAAGTTGGTAGTTGAGAACCCCATTCGTTGGGACACACCTTTGATCCTAGTTGACCACGGAACCAGACCAACATTGACTTGTTCTGTTTGACCGTTTACGTTAAGAAATATACAGAACTTGGTAATTGAACGAAAGGGCTTACTTATTCTTGTACAAGCTAAACACGTTGTCTGCATGTATCAAGTCATATGATCTAGGATATGTTGAGAATGGTTCGCACCTGTAACCAAAAACCTGAGAGTGAGTACCAAGGGCCAGCACCACCATAGAAAAGAAAAGAAGAACTAAAAAACGAACCAATCCATGTAAGTTCCAATTAGGCCACGTTCATAGATGACACCAAGTGTTCTATGGTTTGCATCATGAGGAACAACATTCATAATCCAAACTGGATACTCAGAAAGCGAAGCTGCAAACCCACCTAGCCCAGCATTCATATCCATGATATTTCTATACCCACCAGTCGCCAGCGACTTGACCACACTCACATACCCAGAAACTCTCTTTTTCCATAACAGGTTATCATCAAGAAAATCTTTCTTTCCTAACCCAAATCCTGCTTTTGAGTGAGATATTATGGCATCGTTTGCTTTGGTTTCAGTGGACCCCATTCTGGGTGGAATAGAATTCAACCTTTTAGGCCAGTTCTCAAGAACACCCCCAGATATATTCTGCATATGATCTACTTTAGGCAGACGAGTAATGCACGAATCCATCTTTCTGTACCAACCATCATCAGGATCGTCATCCACGCCACAAAACTTGGGAGATTTAGAATCTTTCCTCGTTTGAATGCAGTGAAGATGATTATTAGGTTTTTGCCACACTGCAATCGGCCCTTTCCCACTAATCTTTTTCCAACACAGTCGCCTAGCAAGATCCTCCAAACGGCGCAGCTCTTTCTTAGGATCCTTGGTGGTTCCATCGGAGGCCATGTAGTTGACTTTCCAATTGATCGGTGGTCCCGACAACACCCAATAACCACCAGGCCGCAAAAGCCGGTCAATTTCCATTAGGTACAACCCATCTAGCAACACAACATCACCATGTAGTTATAGCATGCATAGCAATTGAAGATAGAAACGATTGTAAGTATTATTTTGGAGCAAATGACTCTTGTTTAAGGTGTGTTTGGTACCCGGGACCGGACAGTGGACATGTCAGGACTTTTTTACTCTCGTTCGTCCAATGCAGTCCTGGCAGTCTTAGTCCAGGACAGTACTGGGCAGTCCAGGACAGTCTCAGTCCAGTCCTAGGCAGTCAGTATGCGTACCAAATGCACAGGGTTCATGTAAGTACCGAATTCAGTCCATGGGACAAGGCACCGTGAGCAATGAGCCATATCGAATGATCTTGATGGGTATGGCAGCCTGTAGGTGCCAAGAACACCAAGCATGGCAGGGAGACCTCTTTCTAAGGCAAATTGTACCTGAGCTTCATGTACATCCCTTGGAGCTATAGACATTGTCAAGATGTTATAATCCATTAGAGAGTCTCCAAAGCTTGCAACCTGACATGGTTTAACCCATAGAGGTTACTCAATTATAAGATCAGGTGGGTCCCACCAAAAACACAGTAATCATGGGTGAGGGAGCCTCGTAAAATGACCAAAAAACACTAACAAAGAACATATATGATTTAGAATCTTTAATAATGAGCTTGATTTCAAGAATCTCACTTACCCCACACCCAGTATCAAGAGCTGTCCTAATAAGCCCAGATTGCAATGGCACCATCTTCTTCAATAAGTCGATGTAACCCTTAACCCCTTTCTGGAAAGAAGTTCCACCGCCGGGAAAAACCAGCCGATTGCCGGCCAATCGAACCCAATTCTGCTGTTTCTTGGACTCAGTCAGCCTCTTAAATGGCACATTACTGAACCAAGCTTCAGCTCTGCTCTTAGGCCATGGAAATGGCTTCTTGTACCCCACCGGCGTGGGTACCAGACACCGGAGAATCTCTCCGGCGGTGGCAGGGCAGTGCCGTTCTCTGTGCAACATTTTCTCAACTTTATATCGCCCTTCACGAAGCGGGTCTTGACAGGGGCAGTAATGGGTGAAATTTGCAGGGCAAATCTTGAACTTTTGTGGTGGGTTTAATGGGGGCATAGGGAGGTGGTTGTGGGGCTCAAAATCAAGCGGGGGCGGAGTGTTTTGGTGGGATAAGTTGGTGGAAATGGTGGTGAGATCGGAGCAGTTTTCTTGAAGGTTCGTTGAGGTGTTAATGGCGGATTTGTATGATCCGATAATGTAAGAAATTGAACAGATGATTGAGAGGAAGAAGAGTCTGATTAAGGGGTTCCGTCGAAGTGGGTTTTGCGGCGGCGGCGGAGGTGGTGGTGGCGACGCCGGTGACGGTGAGAGTTTAGGCATTGTAGTGCGTGAATACGATGGTGTAGTAGTGTGTGTGAAATAACTCTCAGATCTGCAAGAGTTGTTGGGTGGCGATTATTGAAGGTGACTAGGTGAGGGTATCCGTTTGGCTCTATTCCCGCTAAAATGCCACGGTGGCATTTAGTTTCTGATATGTGGCAAGATTGCCCCCTCAACTTTGTGTGTTTTAAGTTTTGAACCCCTGATTTTGTTTATTTATAATATTCTTTTTCCAAATACTCAGTAATATTAATTGAAGAAGAATATGGTCCTCGAGTTCTTTTTATTGGAACTATGTTTCTATTTCTTTTTTTTTACTAAATTGAAAACTTTACGCACAAACCATCTTTCTTATATTTCAATTTCAATGTTTTATTTTATTTTTTTGGTCTTTGTTATGTGGTTTTGAGCAAACAATAATGTTTTTTCTTAACAAAATATAAATTTGAAGATATCATAATAATTAAAAAAATATAAAAGTTCTCATTTTTTTGTGTAATTTTTTTAAACTATTTTTATTTATTATAATTTAAGTTAGGATTGATGATCAAATAATTTATTTTTGGTTTAAAAATATAATCTTTTTGAAGATAATAACCAAGTATTATGTTAAAACTCAATATTTATCTTAATTATATTTTAGATTTTATATTAAAAATAAGAATTTTATCTTATATTTGATTATATTTATCTACAGTGAGTTACATGAATTCAAACATGGAACTTAATAAATTGTAATTACGCATAATTACTAGTAATTTTGAATTTTAAGTAATATGCATCAATAAACAGTACTTCATGTATAAAAGATGGTTTTTAAGAGTTTTTTGTCAAATACGTTAAATTAATATTAAATTATCAAATAAATAATAGATATTTATCTTTTGTTATATTAAATTGATGTTGGAGGGAGAATAATGAAAGAAAACATAAATGGCATTTTATATAAAATTTATTCTAAAGTTTATTCTTGCATTTAATGCAATAAATATTATAAATATCCATGATTAATAACAGAATTTTTAAAATTATAAAAACTTAAATAAAATAATATATATATATATATATATATATATTTAAGATTTTAAATTTTCTTCTTTATTTTAATAGATTTTTGAAGATCTCCTTATAACAATACACTAACATCTATACATTTATTATGATTTAAAAATAAACTAAAATGATACTTACGTAATGCAGCGAGATAAATCTCGATTTTAATGTTTAGTTTTTATTCTTTGTCTTTATCAATATAATACGATTTTATGTGATTTTAGAAAACGATAATGTTTTTATTTTTGAATAAAATATAAATTTGAAGATAACATAAAATTTTGAAAAAAAATCGATATTAATATCAAATTAACTATTTAATAGTTTTCGTTTTTTGGTGTAACTTTTTTAATTGAATTTTTTATATAATTTAATTTAAATTTAATAATTAAGTAATTTATTTTTTGTTTAATAATATAAGTTTTTATAAATATAATAATTAAACATTTTGTTACAATTCAATAATTATCTTAGTTATATTTTTGATTTTCTATATTTAAAATGTATGTTTATCTTGTATTTGATTATGTTTATCTGAGCTTTTTACACGAATTTAAAAATAAAGTTTTAATAAGTTGTACTTATGCAAAATTACTTATAATCTTGAATTTTAAGTAATATGCATCATTAAACAGTATTTCATACATAAAAAATAGTTTTTAAATTTTTTTGTCAAATGTTCTATAATATGGTATAGATATATAAGAGTTTTTTTAAGAGTTTTTTTTTAAGTCAAAATCTTTTAACTACATTACATTTACCATTTAATAAAATTTAATTATATATTATTAATCAGCATGCAAAATAGGGGAAAAAGTATATATATACACAATACTTGAATGCAATCTGAGAGTCCATTCTCGTAATTTTAGGATTCCGTTTTGTGTAGATTCAGCAAAACCCTCTTTTCAAAACCTCGTTTCTCGATTTAGTCAAGAACCCCTCTTTCGTTCTTCACTGTCTACCTCAATTCTTCATCATCAAACCATTCATAAACACTTTCTGTTCTTCTTCTTTTTTGCATTTTTAACCCAATTTTAAGAACCCCAAATAAATTCCTCAGAACAACAAGAATGGGGTTTTTGTGATTTGGGAATTCTGGGGTTTCTTGATTTTGGTTTTTTTTCTTGAGAATTTATTGGAATTCTCGTAAAAAAAGAGGGGATTTTGTGTTGAAATCATGGTTGGTTTTAAGGGTTTTTTTACAAAGAAGACATTGTTGGGACTTTTATTGGGTCAGGTTCTCTCTCTTATTGTCACCTCAACTGGTTTTTCATCATCTGAGCTTGCTAGAAGAGGTTTGTTGCTTTCATTATCTGAGCTTTTGTTTGTATTTCTACTGATGATTTTTGATGATATTTCCCCCTTTTTTATATTAAAAAGGAGACACAATTGAGTCTTTTTGTGTGATATGGTTAACATCCCAATGAGAATAATGCTGAATTATGTTCATAAAGATATCTGATTTTCATGTTTTGCAATTTAGTTTGTGCTTATGTGATCATATCCATCCAAGCAATTTGGGTCTTTGATGGTTATATAACCGTAAAAAAAAATGAAAAACTGAGGTACACTTTAGTAATCATTCATCTCGATGGTATGTATATGTGCATACAAGTGATTTATAAGTAATTTTTTCAGTATACACATGTGCGTAACATGCATAGATGCATAGAAACCTATAAACATCTTCAATTACATGTATGCACATGTAACAGATGAATGGTTATTAGGGTGTTCCTTAGTATTTTATTTTTGGGGGTTTTCCCTTAAACCCCCCTCTCTCTATATGTATGTATGTATGTACTAATTTCATGTCATTTGGTGTAACTTAGGAATCAATGCACCAACGTCACAGTCTTTAGCGAACTATGTGTTGTTGGCGATCGTTTATGGTGCAATTCTGATTTGCAGGAAAGATGGGATGAAGGTTGGTACCTTCAATCTATCTTTATTCTCATTTGAAAGCTTCTTGAAGTTGATCCTTTTATATAAGATTCGTGAATTGTGACGATTGAAGTTGCAGTGCGTGTTGCTTCATTTTCGGGGGATAAACAAATTTCATTCATAAATTGGGATAAGTAACTGAAAAAGATGATAAAAAAGTATCAAAAGGGAGTATCTGGTGGCCTCACAATACAATTATTGACTTTTCAAACCACTGTAGTTGGTTTATAATCGCAAACCCCTAAACCTTAAACCCTAAACACGACCATTTTTCTTGAGAAAATGGAAAAAAGTGACCCCACACTTCGTTTATATTCTCACAGTTTGTCCAAAAAACCTTAAACCCGACCATCTTGCTTGGTCTTTTGGTAGCATGTTCTTATTCTACGATCTTGTATCTTCACTTTATGATTATGATTTCCGTTACCATTTCACAAACGGCCAATTCGTATTATGTGAACGTTTGCAGGCAAAATGGTACTACTATTTACTTCTTGGCCTTGTAGACGTGGAGGCAAATTATCTTGGCAAGTCTTCTACCATTACGTTGATCATCTTCCGTTGCATTTGTGGAAGTATTTATAGCTACATATGATCCATACAGTAAAAATTGTCTGTCTGTGAACTCCATGCCACTCGTCTACCAATTATGTGAAGACACATCATCACTTTATTGAAGAAAGAGAATAAAAAGATGAATTAAATAAAATAATGATGTGTCTTTACATGATTGGTGGGACACGAAAGTTCATGTCCCCCTGTCCCCAAACTCCATGTCCACCTATCCACCAATAATGTGAAGTCATGTTATTACTTTATTGAGGAGAGAGAATAAAAAGATGAATTAAATAAAGTAATGATGTGTCTTCACATGATTGTTGGGACAGTAAGGGACATGGGGTTCGAAGACAACTGATTTTTATTCTGATCCGTAGATACATAATTTCATGTGAAATATAACGTCGGGTGCCAATTAATTTTTTAAAATTTACGTGTTTCTTTGAGCAGTGGTGAAGGCATACCAGTACACATCGTTAACAAGTGTTATGCTGCTCGATTGTTGGGCCATCCCCGTGGTCATAGTCCTCACCTGGCTCTTCTTGAAGACAGAATACAAGTTCATGAGAATTGCGGGTGTTGTCATTTGTGTTTCTGGTCTCGTGCTCGTTATTTTTTCAGATGTACACGCAGCAGATCGTTCACGTGAGCATACGATCTTAACCCCATTTTCGTTTTCCATGAAAATTTGAGTAAATTCTTAGGCTTCATATGTCTTAATTCACAAATGAATGTTTATGCTCAGAGAGTGCGAGCAACCCTGTTAAAGGAGACTTGTTGGTCATTGCTGGGGCTACGCTTTACGCTGTCAGCAATGTTAGCGAGGTGCGTTTGAAATAGGATGTGGTGTTTTAGACCTCTGTCTATTGAAACAGAGGTAAGGTCTGCATACATCTTACCCTCCAAGACTGTACCTCCTAGTGGCACTATAACAAAATCGTGTTTATGAGGCCAAAAATTTCTTAAGTGTCATAAAAGACTACTTTATAGGACTTAAAGTTTATAGGTCCAAACATATATGTGTCCATGTGAGTGTTGCAATAGGTTATAGGACGTTTTCGGGTGTCTTAAATAGTTTTTTACGACACTTTTGAAATAAAGCGTCATATTAAATTTTTTACTCGACATTATTTGAAAAAGCGTCCTATAAAAAGATGTGTTTATAGAACACTTCTCATAAATGCGTCCTATAAGAAAGCTAATAGGACACTTTATTTTAGAAGTGTCGTAAAAAACTATTTAAGACATCCAAAAACGTCATGTAAACCTATTGCAACGCTCTTACATAGGACACATATATGTTTGGTCCCATAAGACAGTTTATTAATAGATTTGTGGCGGCTTATAAACCTGATTTTGTTGTAGTGTGAAAAATACTGGGTCTGTTTAGTTTAGTTTGGTTTGGTTTATCTGATGTTTTAAATATCTACTTGCTAGAATCAACTTGGTAAGAAGAAACATGAATTGTTCGCCACTAATCTACGTTACAATTCTCGTGCAGGAGTTTTTTGTAAAAAAGGCGGCCGATAGGGTCGAACTCATGGCAATGTTGGGGCTCTTTGGTGCCATTTTTAGTGCTATTCAAATGTATCCTTTTATACCTGCATCTATTGTTATACTTCTTTCGCTCTATAATAATTGCAATAGTTGGCTTTTTACTATTGGTGAAATGTCTAAAATACCCTTCGTTAATTATGAAATCTTGTTAAATTATAAATTGTGGTATCAATCTATGGTTACTTTGTGGTCTTCAATGATGTCCGTAGAAGCGTGCTTGAGAAAGAGGAACTCAAATCCATCCACTGGTCTTCTGGCGCGGTACTCTCTCTGTCTCTGTGTGTGTATATATATAACCATTATTTGTCCGGAATGCTCATGTACATAAAAGTAATTTCTTCAGTATGCACATGTGCATAAAATACTGCAAACATTTTCCTTCACTTTATGCATACTAGACAAATGAATGGTTATTCGGGTGTTCCTCGGTTTTCAGTTTTTTGTGGTTTTCCCCGGAACCTGAATCTCTCTCTCTCTCTCTCTCTCTCTCTCTCTATATATATATATATATATATAGGTGTAGGTATGCAGGGGATAGTTCAAATGAGAACCATGACTCCATGAGAACCAATATATATATATATATATATACATATATATATACATACATATATATACATATTGAGGGAGGTTTAGGGGAAAACCCCCAAAAATGAAAACCTAGGGAAAACCTTGGTCTGGTAACCATTTATCTGTATAAAAGTAATTGAAGTTGTTTCTTGGTTCCTATGCACGTGTGCATCTTATGCATATGTGCATACCGGATAAATTGCTTAGAAATTACTTGTATGCACATGTGCATACTGTTCAGATGAACAGTTATCAGGGTGTTTCTCAGTTTTACATTTTTTTGTGTTTTTTCTCTGAACCCGGCCCATTGCATATTTATATACACACACACACACTATCAAAATATGTATTCTTTTTATGTGTATGTATGTATGTATGAAAGGTCCATGTTCTTTGTTTGTCTTAGGTGCTTCCATATGTTGGATTCGCGGCAGCAATGTTTCTATTTTACTCAGGCGTGCCGATCCTGCTTAAAGTGAGCGCTGTCCAGATTCTTTATATGCATCATTTTAAACTTAACGGATTTATTTGAGGTTTTTCCGCCATGCAAAATTTGAGAACTGTAATTGAAGTTTGATTGTGTCGTAAAACGCAGATGTGTGGCTCTACGATGCTAAATCTGTCTTTGTTGACATCAGACATGTGGTCGGTTCTGATTCGCGTTTTTGTGTACCACGAAAAGGTTAATGATATCGAGCTTATTTTTTGATTCTTAAACTTCAATGATGTCTTTAAGGATTCAAGAACGTTTTCGAAACTGATGTTGGCATACATCACCAGGTCGATTGGATGTACTTTGTAGCGTTTGCTGCTGTTGCTGTCGGGCTGGTTGTTTATTCAGCGTACGTTTTCTATTGCACCCTTTCATGCACTTTTCACGTGTTGGGTTTCTTCACAGAAACAACTGCTCTATTCTTTGGGTAGAGGTCACATGTGCGTACAAAAGATGCACAAGGCCTGGGCTTTTTCAGGCCTGGGCCCGTCCTGTCCAAGCCTGATTTTCAGTAAGCAAACAAAGGGATTCTCGGGCTTTTTCAAGCCTAGGCCGGGACGGATCGGATCGGGCTTCGAGGTTGATAGAGGGCTTGGTCGGGCTTTTCAGATGGTGGCTCAAACCGGTCTTGAAAGAAATGGTTGTCCTGATCAGGCTTTTAGGGCCTGGGCTCGGGTTTACTAGGCCCAGCCTGGTCTTTAAAGGCTGTTTTTCAATAAGCAAAAAAGATGAAAGAGGGCTTGGTTGGGCTTTTCTAGACCGGACTTTTAACTGGGCCTTGAAAAAAATAGCTGTCCTTATCGGGCTTTTAGGGTTGTCTGAGCCCAGGACCAGGCTTTCGCTTTTTTGTGCATCTATAGCTTACATCTTACCACCCTCCCCCGGACCCCACTTCAGATGGATATATTGGGTTCGTATCAGTTGTTTATCTTTAGGGTTGAAAAGAGAAAGATAAACGGTTTTTCGCAGGTTTGATAAAGAAGTAAATGAAACCGGTGAACAAAGGAAACATGATGACGAGGAAGTTGGAGTGACGAGTTTAGGTAAGTTGAACACGATGGTTGGGGACTCGAATACAACTATCGGTGAACGTAGCGTGTAAGAAAGATACTCAAGGACTCGAGTGATAAAAAAGATTTGATCTCAGACTGTTTTTTTTCTTTTTTCTTTTCCCGAACTTAACAAAGAAATAATCTCAAAGTTTTTTAGCAAGGTTTGTTTTGATATTAATTTTAGTCTGGTAATACAGTTTAAACGGCAGTTTGAGTATTATTTTGAAATAAAATTTATTTGAAGAAAGAGTTCGTGATCACATAACAGTATATTTACTCTTTGGGATACAGGAAATGTCATGTATATTTTTTGAAGTTTTCTTAATATTGTTATATTAATGAATATTTTATATTTTTTTAATTAATTTAATAAAATAACCAATATTTTATAGATTTTTTAAAATGGAGATTTCGAGATTTTTGTTTTAACAGATTAAAAAAAATTAAAATGGAAAAAGTAGAAGATAGAGTGAAAAATTTTAAATATGGATCGGATATCTTATTAATAAAATTCATATTGTAATCTTTAAAATGGAGAAACTGTTGAAGATGAATATAAATTTTTTTTTTTAAAATTTTGACTTTTGATTTTTTATTTTGGAGATGCTCTAAAAATACCATAAAAAGTCTTGAAGTTACTGAAACCGACAAAATCTAAGGAACTTTTATATTTTGAACAATTAAGTCACCGGACATTTATTTTGAACAGATAAATCCTTAAATTTATGAAACAAAAGAACTGTAAAATTTATATCTTGATGTTTCAACAGATCAAATGCAGAACACATTAACCAATAAAACGGAATGAATATACCATTTTCATCAGCCATTATTCATTTTATAGATTAAAATGACAATCACATGAAAGTCTACTGATTATCTATTTCTTAGACTCAAATAGCAGTTATTGAAGAAGCTACTGATTATTTATTTTTAGTTTCAAACGACGATCACAGGATAATGACAAACCAATATTTGTGAAATTTAATTTGAAACCCCCAAGGTCGATATTTACGGATATGATATTACGAATTCAAGAAAAACGGGTTTTGGGCCGAATCTATAGTAATTACGGACCTGGGCCAAAAAACTCTAGAATTTTGTCGTTTAATGGGTCCACAATAATTACGGACCTAGGTATTATGAACCTATTGACTTTTGGGTAAAGTTTGAAGAGAAATGATTTGGGATAAACTTTTCATAGATGAAAAAGTTGTGCCTTTTTAATTCAGATGAATAAATTTAAAAAAATTGACATTTTTACTAAATGTTTATCCGGATAAGAGTTTACAAAATCACATCACCTTATCGATAAATATAGTCATTTACGAAACACTTAGCTGGTAAACGCTTACCGATAAAATTAAATATTGTCACTTATTTACCGGTTAAGATTTTAGTTCACAAAAATGGAATTATATGCAACAATTTACCCAGGTGAACATTAACATCGTCCTCACTTACCGGGTAAGACTCTCGGTCCTTCCGTTGCTCTTACCGCGTAAGATTCTTGGTTCTTACCGCGTAAGATTCTTGGTTCTTACCGCGTAAGATTCTTGGTTCTTACCATATTCATTCAGTAAGGTAATCTAACTTGGTAAAAGCTTATCCTAGTAAAAGTTTGGTAAACGGTTCTGATAAATCTTACCCGACAATAACGAGACCGAAAGTCGTACCTGATAAATGAAGATGACGACTTTTACCATTGGTTAGCGCTTGCTGAATGATTTGTTACATACTTATATACGATATGGTTTTGATAGATGAAACTCGATCATTGAACCTTACTCCGTTTACTAAACACTTATTTGGTAAGTGTTTATCAGATAAATTTTCTTATTGGATGAACATGAGAATGGCCAAAAATCTTACCGGTAAGAGCGATGAGAAGAATGAAGAGTCTTACCCGGTAAGTGGGAATGACGACTCTTATCCAGATAAACATTTACCCAGTAAATTATTGCATTCGATATGTTTTGATATTACTAAAATCTTACGCATAAAAATAAATCATAATCTTCTATTGATAAGGGCTTCTTGGTAAGCAATCGGGTAAACGGGGCTTAATTCAATATTCACTAGAAGCGTACTCGCGCAATGCAGCGAGATACATCATGATTTTAATATTTCATTTTCTTATTTATCTCAGTCGATATTATAATATGGCTTTATGTGATTTTGAGAAAGTGATAATGTTTTTATTTTTGAATAAAATATATGTTTGAAGATATCATAAA
>NC_037538.1:1358565-1490018 GCF_001531365.2 Cynara cardunculus var. scolymus
TATTTAAAATAAGATGTTTATCATGTATTTGATTGTGTTTATTTGCAGTTAGTTACACGAATTCAGATATGGGATGAAATCAGATAGGGATGAACGGGTTTAAGAGTTTTTAAGAGTTTAAGAGTTTTAAGAGTTTAAGAGTTTAAGAGTTTTTAAGAGTTTTAGTCAAATGCTTTATAATATAGTATAGATATGTAATTATCAAACATACGTAAACCAATCTCTGACGTCTACACTCTCGACCACCGAGAGACAGCATGAATATGTCCACCGTCTGCCACCACCAACCTCATCCGTCATCGCCGGTTAACTTCATTTCTAATTCCAAAGCTTTTACACTTCCTAGAAACTCGATTCATCCGATTATTGCCAAGAACATCGTTCCTTGTGATCATCTATCGAAATCACAGCGATCAATTCACACTAATTCCGTAATTGCATGCTCTTATGGAGGAAACAGAGAGGCGTACGACACAACTGCAGAGTCTTCCCCGGCGAAGAAGCTCCGGCAACTACTTGATTCTCCTGGAATTCACCAGGGGCCTGCTTGTTTCAATGCTCTCAGTGCGAAGCTTGTAGAAAGAGCTGGTTTTCAATTCTGCTTCACGACTGGTACCTTTTGCTTAATTGTTTGCAATTTTATTTTCTCGTAGTCGTATAAGTGTTCTTGATTTAGGCATCTTTTTGGGGGGAAGTTGGTTTTAAAAGTGTTAGATCGTTGTTATGTTACCGGCGTAAATTAGGTTGTTCTTGTTGGGGTTAATTTCAAATTGACTATATCTATTTTTGCTCTATAGGTTTTGGAATATCGGCTGCTCGATTAGGTTTGCCAGACACTGGACTAATTTCTTATGGAGAAATGGTGGATGAAGGAAAACAAATTACTGAAGCTGTGTCCATTCCCGTGATAGGTGATGGGGATAATGGATATGGAAATGCCATGAATGTGAAGAGAACTATTAAGGGATATATTAAAGCAGGATTTGCAGGAATACTTCTTGAAGACCAGGTTCATTTCTTGATATCCATCTTGATAAATGAACAAATTCTTGTACTCAATTTTATACCTTATTCCATCCGTCCCACAATAAATATCCAAGCACACAGATTTAGAAACGTATAATTACTACATAAGTACATAAGAGTTTTGGTAGAATTGGAAAGTGGGCACTTACTTTTAAGAGTGGATACTTATTTTGGAACAAGTTAAAGTAGAAATGTGGACACTAATTTTTGGGATGGAGAGAACAATTGCAATGTCATTTCTTTCCATTTATAGATCTATTGCTGATAATGCTCAAACTGCAAGGTGTCTCCAAAAGCTTGTGGTCATACACAAGGCAGGAAAGTGGTATCTAGAGAGGAAGCTGTGATGAAGATAAAAGCAGCAGTTGATGCTCGGAAAGAAAGTGGCTCCGATATCATTATTGTAGCCAGAACAGATTCTCGTCAAGCGTTGTCCATAGAAGAAGCACTCTGGAGATCACTGGCTTTTGCGGATGCTGGAGCTGATGTCCTTTTTATCGATGCACTTGCTTCAAGAGAAGAGATGAAAGCATTCTGTGAAATCTCGCCTCAAGTTCCTAAAATGGTTAGCAAGTTCATTTTTCCATTAGCAGATAAAGCATGTAAATGTTAGGCCTATGTTTGGTAAACTAGCTAATAAGCTAGTTACTAGCTTATTAACTAGTCATGTGTGATAAAAACTAGTTGATAAGCTAGATGAGAATGTAAAATGACCTAAAAGGGCATTTTGAAAATTTCATTGAAGTTGCAAGTGGAATAATGTGGAAAATCCTTTGGAGCTTATTAAAACGCTACTGAAGTGGGTTTTCACTTATGGTTGCCAAACATGGTCTTATGTTGATGCGGCAAGGTTGATTTTAAGGATCATTTAGCTTTTCTGATTCCTGTGTAGGCCAATATGCTTGAAGGTGGAGGCAAAACACCAATACTCACTCCTCTAGAACTAGAGGATATTGGATATAAACTTATAGCCTATCCTCTTTCCTTGATGGCCGTATCTATCCGGGCAATGGAGGTCAGCTCTTTTCTCTACTGTGATGGAGAACTGCATTTATAGAATTCACTTTAATTTCTTGGTTTAGTGGTTTGTCAACTTTTTCTTGCCGAAATGGTCGCACTATTGATGCTATATGGCCACTCCTTGCCTAACTTGCACCATCTGTTCTAATTTGTTAAGATTTCGTGTATGCTTTTGTCTGAAATAAAGCCCAAACAAATACACTATCATTACATGTTAGTATAGAATTATCAACTTTTCATATTATCATACCCTGGTTTCAAGCAAATCATCCTTGTGAAAATGCAAAAGAAGACTCTATACTTTATATGGATGATCAATTTTGGACCAGTTACGAAAATGTAAATGCAAAAGGAACCATCTTGCTTGCCATCTTTTATCCAGAATACCTCATTCTTGCATATTGTCATGTTTGCATTTTCCATGAATGATGGTGTTTGCAACAAAAAGACTAGTACGATGGTTTGAAAAGTTGATTATTTTTTTGCCCAAAATGTCATCCTGAAATTATAACTGGGTTGCTCATGAAGTTTAGACGGACGTCTGCAGGATGCATTGGTAGCCATTAAGGGAGGGCGTGTGCCTTCTCCCGGAAGCATGCCATCATTTGAAGAAGTTAAAGATATCCTGGGTTTCAACACCTATTACGAAGAAGAAAAACGTTATTCTACTAAAAGCAGTCGATTTGTATGGCAAACAGGTCGATGAATTACCAAAATTTTCAAATGGTTTTTGCTTCATTCTTTAATTTTCTACTCATCAATACGTTGATATGATATACGTATTTATCAGGTAGCAGCAACCCTTACAGTATCCAACGTAAGGGTCAAGATAATACAGAGCAAACAGGTCAAGGTCCAACCGAGCCTGTTGTTGAACTGGTAAATCCAGATACATACGATACAAAGAATCCTTTCTCAGGAATCTGGTCTCATACGTTGAGAGTCAAAATCATTGGGCGGGATGGCTTTGAAAAACTTGATGTCCGAATTCCTGTAAGTTATTGCTTGTGAAACACAGCCTTGTTAATTAAATTAAGTGAAACATTATAGTAATCAATCACCGCACAAGTTTTCAACCAATGCATCCAAGGTGCATGTTGTAAAACATTCCTTTTTCTCAGGATTTTGACCATCTTTTAGTTGTATGATGGAAGTATTAAAGAGCTAACTTGACCTGTAATTTTCTCAGGCCGGTTTTCTGGATGGCATCACAAATATCGTCCCAGGTATCATGTCTCTAAACCCTAAACCCTAAACTAGAACCCAGTTTTATAATACTTTTCATTGTCATACAGCTTTGGGAGGTGTAAACATCAAGGAGCTGTTAGATAATGCATCATTTGAAGTCGGAGGAAAGCTCTTGCTAGATTTTAACGACTCAATGGGCGACAGGATTCAAGTCTTTCTGGAGTAAAATCCGTTTTCATTATACTTCGCAGAAAAACCCACCTTCTTTCATCTTATATTACAATCACAATTTCCCATTATTCTGATCGGATTATATACTTGTGTTCTTGCTTTGCAACTGGTCAAATTCTTAAGTCTTATTTCAGGTGCAATTGTACAAATTTATAGAACTGAAAAATACAAATATACACGAAGGACATGAATATTGAAGATCAGAAACGTATGTGAATCCTAGTGATTATTGTTTGCAATTAGGCATTACATGTTTCAAAAATCAACAAGATACAAAAATGTTTTGAATGTATAGTAAAGAGGCAACCAGAGAATGGTTATCCTGCATGGTATACAGAAAGCTATATGGAATGTGAATAAACCTCTGAGAGAATGAATATTACAAGAAATGCATATTTCTGGAGAAAATTACAAAAAAATACTTCCTATATCACAATAACATATGGGCTATGGCCGCAATTTTTATCTGTAGCCACCATATGGTTGCTGACCATAACCAGCACCTCTACCCAACATTGGATTATAATTTGCAGGCATGGCTGAGCCCAGAGGAAATCCAGCGGGTGGCTGTTGCATCTGAAAACCTTGGCCAATGTTCATTCCGATACCCATATTCTGCTGCATATTGTTCATTCCCATGGGCTGGTTTACACCTCCATAACCAGCTCCAAAGCCAGGCCTTGGACCAGGTGCACCCATTGTGATTCCCATTCCTGAACCCACCATGGGATTCGATGCGGCTCGTAGAGTACCTGCACCCGCACGTCCAATTCCAGTACCTGAACCCATGGCCTTACCCATCGTAACATTTGAAGTCACTGGGGTTTTGCTTGGTTTTTCCATTCTCTTCTCCTTGCGGTTTATGGCCTCAAAGTCAATTCCAATGTCAGATAATGGGTTTGTTTTAGCTGCATATGCATAAACTCAAAAGATGTTAAGAGAGGTCTATATATAACACCAGAAACTCTAGAGGTAGAGATGAAATAACTCACATCCAGATATGTTCAAATTAACAAGCCCTCTGTTCAATGTATCAGCCCACACTGTGGATTTGGTCTCAAACTTTTCTTTAGCTGCTTGTTGAGGCACTACAGCTAGAGCACCTGTTGAACCAGTGAGAGCTGGCTGTGGCTGTGGCTGTGGCTGTGGCTGTGGCTGTGGTTGTGGCTGTGGCTGCTGATAAAAATTTGAAGCTGAAGAACCTTGAGGCTGGAAACCCCCATAAAAGTTATTCGGCTGAGCAGGATGACCATTGGAACTGGGAAATCCTGCCTGTGAAAAGCCACTGATCATAGATGCACTTTGACCACCTTGGGGTGCGAAACCAGGCTGCAACACAGATTGACCACCTTGAGCTGCAAAACCTGACTGTGGCATAGAATGGCCACCTTGAGCTGCAAAACCTGGCTGTGGCACTTGAGCTGGAAAACCAGGCTGCAACATAGAATGGCCACCTTGAGCCAGAAAACCAGCCTGCAACACAGATTGGCCACCCTGAGCTGGAAAACTTGGCTGGGGCATAGACTGATTACCACCTTGAGCTAGAAAACCAGGCTGCGATATAGATTGGCCACCTTGAGCTGGAAAACTTGGCTGTGGCATAGGCGGGTTGCCACCTATTGCTGGAAAAGCTGGCTGTGGCATAGGCTGACCACCTTGAGGTGAAAAGCCTGGCTGTAATATGGATTGGGCACCTGGAGGTTGAAAACCATGATGTGGCATAGGTGGACCACCTTGGGATGGAAAACTAGGCTGTAACGTAGGTTGACCAAATTGACCTGGAAAACTTGAGGGAAATGTGGTCTGGTTGGGTTGTGCTGAAAAAACTGTTTGAGAAGAAGGATGGCCAGCTTGAGGTGCGTAGCCGGTCTGTAGAGAAGGTTGACCAGTTTGAGAAGAAAAAATGGTCTGTGTTGAAAGTTGATCAGGTTGAGCTTGAAAAGCAGTCTGTGACGGTGCAGATGGAGGCAGTATATCTGCTAGAATATCAATGGTTTGGTCAAAAGTGTCCCCAAATCCCGAGTTATTCCCTGACGTTGGCGCAACGGAATTGGGTGGTTCATCAGTGAAGGGAGATGGTGATTGTTGAGCCAAATATCCATCAGTAGAAGGGGCAGCTCTAAAAGGACCATCACCAAACGGATCATCGAACGGCTGCATAGAGAGTGTGATATGAGTAAACTATAAAGGCATATATATATATATATATATATATATATGCATGTATGTATAGGCGAAGGATCTTGTGAGGAGAGTTAAGGGGAGAAGCGTAAGAAGGGATCTAGACCCTTATCACCTTTAATCTCAAACCATCCATGAATTGCGCTTGATACGGGGGTTGATCCAAGGTATCTCGGTGCATCTCATCCTAATGTGCATCCACGGGTGGAGATCCGTTCTTACAATTCTCACCTTAACTCTTCTTCTCACCGGGAACCAATCTTGTATGTATAATGTATATATATAGAGAGAGGGGGAGGTTTAGGGGAACCCCCAAAAAAATGAAAATTTGAGAAACAACCTGATAACCATTCATCTGTGCGTTATGCACATGTGCATACAAGTTTTTTGAACTTTTAAAGATGTTTCTTGGTTTCTATGCACATGTGCATGTTATGCATGTGTGCATACCGGACAAATTACTTGTATGCATGTGCATACCCTACAGATGAATGGTTGTTAGAGTGTCCTCAGTTTTTCATTTTTTTGTGGTTTTCCCCTGAGCCCTATATGCATGTGTGTATATGTATATATATGGAGGGTTGGGTTCCGGTAAGAAGGGATCCTCACCCTAGGATCAATCCTAATTAAAGATAACCAGTAGATCAACAATAATGAGATACATTAGATCAATTCCCTTCTAAAGTGCAATCTATGGTTTGTTTTGGGATTAAAAGTGATCAAGGGTCCAAATCCATTCCTACACTTTTTACCTTAACTTCTATTCTCACACGATCCTTCATCTAAATATGCATGCATATATATATATATATATATATATGTATGTATGTATTTATATATGTATGTATGTATTTATAGATGCACATATATATTTATATATATATATATATATATGTATAGATGCATATAATATGCAATGCATACGTATTCATGCACATATATGTATGGCCGGGTTTAAACGGGAACCAGTATATGCATTGCTGCATATACACTATCAAAATATGTATATGCAAATTAGCATATTCGTCAATGTACATGTACTATATATGCAAGTCTATGTTTTGGTGCATATACGCACTGCAGTGTATATGCATATAATGGTTCCCACAGTTCTCAATATACATTTATGGTTCTCATTTGAACATTCCCCTATATATACATATATGTGTGTATCTATTATGGATGTTATATATGTAGTATCCAGTCAACTTGCACAGAAATCGATCTGAGAGATCAAGATACCTGACTGGAGACACCAGATGCAGCCATGAAGGTCTGACCAGGATTAGAATTTGTTGGAGCAAGAGGTTCAGTGGTTGCAGATGTAGATGGGACTAGAGCCAACGCATCTGAAGAGAAAGAGTCTGACAGAGAACCAAACAAGTCCATCTCGGCACCACCCAGTGTTGGTGCTGGTGCTGGTGCTGGTGCTGGTGCAGGTGCAGGTGCAGGTGCAGGTGGGGCAGCTATACTCACACCAAATTTTCTTAAGTACTTTTTCAGTTATGAAAGATCACCATATAGATAAACAAAGAACAGTTTTACCTGGGGATGCACCACGGGGATCAAACAAGTCAAACCCTTCATCTTCTTGTTTCATTGCAGCTGGCGGAGGTGTGGCAGCTGGTGGCGGTGTGGCAGCTGGTGGCGGTGTGGAAGCTGGTGGTGGTGGTGTGGCAGCTGGTGGTGGTGGTGTAGGAGCTGCAGACTTGATAGAAACCACAGTTTCTTGAGGATTAGAAGCAAATGCTGTTGCCGTCTCTCCATCCCTTCAAAATGTTGTAAGTTAGACTAGATTCAACGCTAATATATCAAGAATAGTCTTTGACACAACTTATTACCTCTTGCTATGAACAACCGGGCTGCGACCCTCACCCACAGCATCTTCGTAAGTTGGAGGTGCCCCAAGATTTTGTTCAGACAATTTTGGTTCAAGTCGACTGCCCAAAAAACATTCATCCATGATCACATCCATCTTAATTCTCATTTCTATTTGTTTTCTAATAAGACAAGCATGAACACTAGATTACCTTCCATCCAGGGGTCCATCTTCAGCTCTAACATTGCTTCCTCTGCCAATGGCAATGAAATAAATTAACAAAATTACAAGTCTTAAAACTGTATTTTTGTTATTTATTGTACTTTTTGATATCGTTATTGATTTTTCCTCCAGAAACTTAAAGAGTTTAAGATTAGAAGTAGTTTCTCTGTCTGTGTGTGTGTGTGTGTGTGTGTGTATTGAAGGAGAGGAGGTTTAGGGGAAAACCCAAAAAATGAAAAACCGAGAAACATCCTGGTAACCATTCATTTGGACGGTTTGCACATGTGGTTATAAGTAACTGAAGCTGTTTTTTGGTTTCTATGCACGTGTACATACCGGACAAATTGCTTACAAATTTTGGGACAAATGATTTTTATCCTCTTATTTGAACCGACTCCTACAAGAATGAAAAACTAAACTAGTTAGTTAGTTGACGCAATAGGAAAACACGAAATGATCGGCAAACGTCTAAACCCTAGTGAATACGAGCTTACATGTGCATAACACGCGGACGTGCATAGAAACCAAAAAGAACTTCAATTACTTATATGCAGATGTGTACATCATACAGATGAATGGTTACCTAGGTGTTCCTCAGTTTTTCATTTTTTGAGGGTTTCCCCCTGAACCTCCCTCCCTCTCTCTCTCTCTCTTTATATATATATATATATATATATATATAATTTACTAATACAAAGTAGCATTAGAGTGCCATACCTAGAAGAATGATGACCATCGTCTTCAAAAGCCCGTTCCCTCTCTCTATCAGAGCTTCGACTTCTTGGGCCATAATCACCGTCAATACTTCGACTTCTTCCACGATACTCATCATCCCTGTAACCATCTTCACCATAACGACCACCATCACGGCCATACCTGTCATCGCCCCATTCTTTTTCTCTGCCATAACCATTATGATCTTCATCTCTACTTCCATAACGCCCTTCATACCGATCATCATCATAAGGCCTGTTCATTCCACCTCCTGATGTGCGAAACCTATTTCGAAAGATCAAGATCATCATGGAATTAAATATAGTTGGACAAAAAAAGTTACAGGATTAATATAAAATCTTTAGCAAACTCACTTCTCCCTGTTGGCAGCAGCCTTCTCTCTCACTTCTTGTATTCTTTCTTTATCATTCACAAGAGCAACAAGACTCTGAGACTTCTTCCTGACATTACTCCCTTGATCCCTCCCCGTAGAATCAATATATTGAAAAGTTGATAACGTCTATCACAAGAAAAGACAATCTTATTACTACCCAAAAGCTTCAAGATACATCATCTCCAGAATAAAGTTCCAAGGAAAAAGATCATACCGATATTTGGTATGCATGTTCTCTAATATCATCGATGACACGTTCCGACCCATTTGCTACCAAATAATCAAGAATTGTCAAAGCCTGGTACATAAACCAAGTTAGAATTTCCCATTGAACATTGGGTATGAAAAAATAACCACCCAATATCTTAGGGGTGTTTGGCTAGAGGTATTAAGCAATCATTTATGGGATTGAATATAAAAGAAATTGTTTGGTTTTTATATAATATAATGGGTACGTATCCCCACATGCCCAAATTTCATTATAGGTTAAAGTGGGGGAATGTCATTCTCATTTTCATTCCTCTGCCTAAACCAAACAACCATTTAATCTTGAGAATATGCAAGTTCAAAAGCATCAAGTAAAAGATCCCATTAGTTTAAAGATTCTTTTAATTGTTGTCTTGTCAGCCAGGCGTCTTCACAACAAAGGGAAGGTATGCGTACATCCTAATCCAAGCCTACTTATGTGTGGGATTTACTGTTTCAATTTGATTTGGTTAAGTTATCCCATAAGTTTAAAGAAATGCCACAAGGGTATGATTGCTCAATTTGGAGGTTTTCTGTGGCTCATAATCTAAAAGGAAATGGTTTTCCTTACTAAAAAGCAAGATAATTTAGGGTATGTTTGTTAGCATCTTAATGTGCTTAAGGGGACTCGCAACTTATTCAATCAACTATATATGACTGTTTGGTAGTAGCTTAATCATGTATAAAGTGGCTTATTCGATAAGCTTTTAGGGGGGAGCTTTATGCAGAAAACCAAGTTTTTTGCAAACCTTTCACTCCCAATTAAAAAAAAAGCTTCTTCCATCTATGAAAAAACCCTCTCAAACAAATATCTTTCCAATCTATATAGTCAGATTAATCCATACAATCCATATAACTTTATCCATACAGGACTTAATGGAAAACCAACCAAACAGCCCCTTAATATTAAAGGCAGTTTTTTTGTGCATAGTACATACTAATTTATGTCTATAGATACAATAGATGCAAACCTTGTACACATGGCGCCAGTTCTTCCCAGTATCATTGATACGCTTCCAAACGACTGACATGATCATCTGGTATTCGTGGCTAAACATCATGAAGACAAGAATGACTTATTTGGACATCAAAACAATCATTTAGTTCTTTGTTTTCAAATAAAAAACCAAGTGTCCCATACTAGTTTCTTGAAGCCTGTGCAATATCGGCAAGATGCGTCCCATGAGGACCCCATGGCTCATTACTTGTTGCATCAAGAACCTGCAAACATAGGATTCAATAGGAATCAAAACTAAATTTAAGAAGCATGTAACACATCAACTAACATAAAATCCCCTAGTGGTTGAGACCCAGGGGGATTTGGTGGAATATCTCATCTGCCCCGGGTTCGATTACAGGCGTTCCCAGCAATTGTGGCCACGAAGTTTATCAAAGATGATGTCTTACAATCACAATCTGTTGGGCTTAGTCCATGCATAGCCTGGGACACCCTTCCGAAAAATACATAAAAGCCCCTGATATGTCATTAACCATTCTCTAAAAGCAGACTGAGTAATCAGTAGATCATTTAATTGACATGTGTTTGTAGCATAGTAGAGGGATATGAGACAAAGATAAACACATTGCCGGCAAGCATTGGTTCTTCATGACCATAGAGGGATTTGCTCAATCGTGTGCATACAAATATCGTGTCACTATAACGTATTTATCTTATATATATAAAGTCCAAAGTGCATAGGATATGGGATATGAGACAAAGATAAACACATACCCGACATGGGTTAAGGTTCAAATGAGAACAGTAACCAAATAAGAAAACACGAGAACAACCAAATCACGTGTGACTTACACTAAAACCACTTGTAAAATCACACGTGTCGCATGCCAAGTCACCCGCACACCCCTTACATTGACCGTGTACTATAACCACATGATTTCCGTGGAAAATCACATGTGAATTGGCCGTTTTTGTGTTTTCTTATTTTAGACCATGTTCTCGTTTGAACCTCCCTCTAGCCGCCATTAGTCACTTCTTTGTGACTATAGGCGGATTTGCTCAATCGTGTGCATATATATATGGTGAAAAGAAATGTGATTCTTATAATTTAAAAGACGGAGGACGCTCACCTTCTGTTCTATTGAAGGAACTTTAAGAACTTTCTTATTCACTCCTCTCTTACTGCATAGAAATAAAAAGTGAAATCAACATCATTAGGTTGTCATAGTTCACATAAAACTAAAAACCTTACTACTTACATGTCCCTGAAAGTTTGATCAAACGCCTTCTTCATTTTCACGAAGGGCGTAAACCCTCTTCAAGTGATGCACACACTCCGAAAATTATTTACGCCCAGCTGGAAAAAGAAAATAAGTAATGATATTCAGTTTAGAATCATGGTGCAATCGAACACGGTTACCATCAAAATGGCCAGTAGAACCAAAAACCCAATGTAGAAATTACGAGCAACTATCTACCCTCCATGTGGCATTGAAACAGAAGTGCCTAATAACTATTTTCGTTGAAAAAGACACGAAAGATTCTTCAAACTTCATTTAGCAACTTATTCGGTCAGCTATACATGACTGTTTGGTAGTGGCTTAATGATCTAGAAAGTGGCTTATTCAGTAAGCTTCTAGGGGTAGCTTTATGCCAAAAGCCAAAGTTTGGAAGTTTTTTTCCAAACCTGTCCCTCCCAGTTAAAAAACGCTCTCATTCCATATGTGAAAAAACCCTCCAAAACAAAAACCTTCTTTGATATATATAGACAGATTAATCCACATAGACAGATTAATCCACATAGACAGCTTTAGCCATACAAGACTTAGGGCCTGTTTGTTAGCAGCTTAATAAGCTTAATGGGACCCATGGCTTATTCAATCAGCTATATATGACTATTTGGTAGTGGCTTAATGATATAGGAAGTGGCTTATTCAGTAAACTTCTAGGGGGGACTTTATGCAGAAAGCCAAGATTTTTCCAAACTTGCCCCTCCCAATTAAAAATCACCCTACTTCCATCTGCGAAAAGACCCTCCAAGCAAAAACCTTCTCAATTTATAAAGACAGATTAATCCACACATACAATTTTATCCTTACAGGACTTGATAGAAAACCAACCAAACACCCCTTAGCTTCAAATATTAACAAATCTACATGAAACTATATCAGTTCTCATTAAGCTGCATAAAAGGGTGGTATTTGGAGAATCACATGAAACTATTCATATCAAAAGTTCAATTAAATCAGATATAAGTTATATTCCAATTGAAGCTATTCAGTTTTCATTCAGCTGTATAAAAGGGTGGCTGAATATAAAGCCATGGATCCATTATGAATATATAAAAGGGTATTCCTAATAGACACTGAATCCATTCAGCTGATCAATTTTGAATAACTACCATCACATACAGCATACTGATTGCTAAAATTCTAAAAAGATGAAAAACACAACCCTAACAGTTTCCTGATTTCAATAACAAAAAACCGAATTGAAATGCAGAAAAGACAAAAACACCCATTAAATACATCAATTACATAACTTAGAACATGTAGTCAAATCCACAACTAGCAGATCAAAACCATTGAATCTTTAAACATAAAAAACCCTAATTAATCACCATTAACATCTGAGCTACCACATACCCAAATCACATAACTAACATTTAGAACAAATTTGAATCAAAAGTTTACAAAAAGGATCTGTTCAGTCAAGAAAATTGGAACTAACCCAGATCCGAAAAGTGATTTATTTTTCAAGAACACAAGATATCGAACCTGATCAAACGAAAAGGGGCAGATCTGATAAGCTGGTATCTTGATTTCTCCCTCTTTTCTGTGTTGAAAATTGAATGAAAATGATACTAAACAGAAAGAGGGTTTGGTCTTCTTTTTTTTGCTTCTCTGTCAACAACAATTCAGGGAAGGAATAGAGAGAAAGATGAGAGCAGACAGCGCACCTTTGAAGGGAGAATTTCTGGGATACATGTATTTTTTCCCTTTTCTTTTTTTTCTTTTTTTTTTTTTTAAATTGGAACTTTCTTTTCTTTCTTTGCTAATTTCCAGCTGGCATGTAGCAAGTCTTTGATGGGTGTTATGTGAAAATTATTATACCCCACCACACACATGGCCGCCAAAAGGTCGAGAGTGTTTTCAAGAAGCTTCTAAATATTCTGTATCATAATACGTCATATGGTGGAAAGGATACATCCTTTGATTCTTGTACTTTTCTTCTGGGTGTGTTGTGAACCAAAGAATTGAGTCGGTGTATGCAAGTTTAACCTAAAATCTTTTTAAAGGGGTTTGTGTGAAATTTATGATTTTTATTTATCTTTAAATCTTTATTCAAGATTATTTGATTTTTTTTTTTACTATTTCAGGTTACATGTACTGATTAATTCAGACGATCACGAATGGTTAGAGTTATCGTTAGTGAGCCTCCATGATCACAAGGGATTTGGCAGCGTCAGAATTAGAATCCAGGGTAGATGAGATTTTCATTACATTTTATGGGTTTTAACCGGTGCGACATAACTCAAATGATTGGATTATTTAAAATTCTTGATAAATACCATTATATATAAAGTGAAAGTGTTTATTGATGTATGTAAATTGCAAAATGAGCTTTTTTATTGTTGATATTTTTTGTAATTAAATAAAAGATTCTTGAAACCGGCTATTGTTCAACCTCTATAAATGACAATTCTCTCACAATGATATTGGATCAATGGTGATCCATTAGAACTTGCATATTGTTTGATCCATGTTGGACAATTCTTGTATTTATAGCATAGAAGTATTTCAATCAGTGATCGAAAAATAAATATTCCACATTTTTGACGAAATATGACGTCTTTGTATAATGTGAACAATCTACTTAGCTACCATGATACGCCATATTGTTTCTTCTTCATATTCATCTAAATCAGATATCATCTGCAAATTAACATCATCATTTGATGAAGGTGATGACACAACATGGGGATATGGTTTACTTCTGAAGTTATATTTCTTTTTTAGAGCAAAATATTAGGTATTATTAGTAACATGTCATTATACTGTCAAATTTGTAAAAAGTGAAATGAAAAAGGTGCTCAAAAATCCGCAAAGGGATCGAGAAGCATGAAAATATTAGATACGTCAATGTATTGTTTAATCCGTTTAAACCAGATTGAGAAGTGTAATATACATTACCACTTATAAAGATAAAATGGTAAATCTTATTTCAATTTATACCAGTAAACCATTTCAAATTGTTCTCTTTGCAATCTTCTAACCTATATAACAAGAACGGCTATCTGTTATTTCATACGAACTCAGAATAAAAGATAAGTTTTTCCTGAATTTTATACAAAAACCCATCAAGGGTATGCGAGATAGTTGATTAGTCGTGCGAAAAAACTTATAACAATAGAAATTTTGCAGCTTGTAATGATTGTCCAAAAGACATCTTAAGATCAAACTATTGAAAAAAGGACAAATTGTATGAAAAAGTAATGTATTTTAACTTGATTCTTATGTTAGGTAACGTACTTTCAAAACTTTTTTTTAATACCTAAGATGTAAAGTTTAAACATTTAAGTACCTGGGTAACAGGTTGAAGCATTAACCGGTTATCATGTTGATGTGGCTAGTGATGGGGTATCCAACTCAGTATTATTTGCCAATCACTCGCCACATCAACATGATAACCAGTTAATGCTTCAACCGGTTACCCAAGTACTTAAATATTTAAAACTTTACATCTTAAGTACCAAAATATAAATTTTGAAAATACGCTATTCAAAATAGGAATCAAGTTAAAGTACGTTACTTTTTTCATACAATTTGTCCTTATACAACCCTTACTACACAAAATCCTGCATCTGAATCTGTTGCTCGTTTTTTTGAATTTAGATGACGACGATGACATCGTGGTTCTCCGTCTCAACGACCAATTCAGGTGAAAATCCAAATTGAAAAGAAAGTGGATAACCAACCATCAACTACTATCCACACCTTTTCAAGAAGGAAATAACCTCTTAGAAGTAGTTAAAAGGGACAGCTTAAATGATAGAAACATTTAAAAAAGCAACGGTTAAAATGTCGATATTTGTAGATGGTAGAATGCATATTCGTAGTTTTTAATTCCTAAAGAACCATAAGACATGGAGCAATAATAATCAAAGATGCTTAAAAGACAATGTACCAAGAGTGCGAACTTATTCATACTCGTATTACAGTAGATAGTAGTCCAGTATAACGTTATCATACGTCACAAGAAAAGATGGCCAATAATGGCTTACGGAAGCATAATTCAAGAATACAAAAATTCATCTCTCAGCATCTATCAGACTACAAATATACAAATGCTTTCAAGGTCAAAGAAGTCACCGTTAACCCACAGGACCACCTGGCTCATCTTTGGCTTGATAAAACGTCTCCAAGCATTCCTTGGCCCTGTGAACCTTCGACTGCAAGTAAAAACTTCCATTTTTGGCGTTGCGCTCAAATAAATTATCATATTTCTGTAGAAGGTTCAACGGATATGTCAGCTGATTGTTATTGGCACATTTGAAAGATGCAACAAACATTTGAAAGCACATTTGGATGATTATAAACATTATTCTTTTGTTTCCATATCCCCTTCCATTAAGGATGCGCTTGGTACACAGGACAGAAAATGGATCATTGTCCCACATTTGACCGGACTTTTATGTGGAACAGATAGGAACAGGCTTTGTTCCACATCCACCCCATGGAACAAGGTGGAACAGAATTATATTTTACCAATATAACCTCAAAATAAACCTAGTTCTCTTATAAAACATCAAATACGTCTCCCTCTTTACATTTTATTCACTGTTTAAATTTTATTTATTGTATTTTATATTCTATAAGCTTTCACTTTATAGTCCTCAAGATATTATTTTTATACAATTTCTATATTTTGATTAATATATGTAATTTATTAAACATTAATGATAATAAAATAATATAGAAAATATATACAATCAAAATGGGAAACTACATAAACTTTTTATTTTTGCGTCATTTGAATCGTCTTGATGAAAACTATCTAATAATATGTTTTGTTATAAATAATATTTATTTCATTATGATTTAATAAATTACATATGTTAATCAAAATATATAAAATATTCAAACACCTCATTAGGGGTAAATTGGTCATTTTATATGTTTGTCATGTCCAGTTATGTCTTACCGACCCTAAACAGCCATCCTGTCCTGTCCTGATACCCTAAATGTTGTACTAGAGGTACAACAATGTAATACAGGGTGAAGACAAGTACTTGCCTGTGCAATCTCCTCCCAGGACGTCTGCTCACTGACACCAAGAATCTGTCTAGCCTCTTGTTCTGTCATAACTTTGCTTCCTCTATGCACAGCATTCTGTAACGTTTCTTGAGCAACACCCGACTTTGAGGCATCTGCAGTTGTGTCCGAAAAGAATAAATAAAATTATACATATATATAACGAAAAGGTAAATAGTTCAGATAATAAACAAGATTATAAGCTGGCAATAATACTTTTTCCACTAAGCAAAGCACGAGCATATGTGCTGACAGATTAGAGAAATTCTCTTTTCATAGAGCATATGTGTATCACATGAAAAAAAGCAATGCAGAAACATCCACCATCAATTTATAATCCAAAAGCTACAAATCAACAAACATTTAGGGGAAAGAAAAAGGCATTGATACTATGCACAAAGAACAGAGGTAAAGTGACACCACTCCTAAAAGGCAGCAAGATATAGTAAATATAGGTGGGCCGACAAGTGAACACGTCATCATGACTGCCATTTACTTCCAATGTAAAAAATATTAAAGAGATGTGGAAGAGAAAGGAGCCCAGATGTAGATTCTCAAACAAATCAAATTGTTGGCCACGACCGGTGCTGTTAAGTTATTGAAATCCAAACTTTTGACAACCTTTCAGAACCAAAAATTCTACGCGGAATCTTTTTTTCAAAACCTTTTTACAAGCCGGGGTCTTCACACAAACCTCTCTACTCCTTGGGATAGAGGTAAGGTCTGTGTATATACTACTCTCCCTATACCCTGCTATGTGTGGTCGGATAATACCAACTTAAATAACACAAACGAACTACTATGCCCCTAACTTGGGCATGTCATGTCCAAAAGCTACTCATTTTCTATCATACCAAATGATGGTTAAAAGAAAAAGAAGCACATGGAGAAGATTATAGCTTTGAACATGCTAAACGGCCTAACAACAATCACCATACGTCCTTTTTCCATGTAACAAATAAACCCCTCATAGTCACCATTAATCTCTTTAACTTACTTTTTTGTTTTGAGTTCTTCTAAACAGAAAACCAAGTACAAAATGTTGTAGATATTTGCAACAAATAAGGCCAGAAACTTACTCTGAAGGGCCTGACGGTATGCTTGAACTAATCCCCTAACCAAGATTCCAGAACCCATCACAATCAGATTTGCAAGAATCTTAGCAGCCTGCAAAAAGAAGTTAACATTGCAATTCAAGAAAACATTTCACGGCGCACTAGGAAGTGTACAATGAACTTCTCATCAACAGTAAACCACGGATTGTACTAATCAATAGTTGCAGTTTTCAATAGGTTGTTTTATAAGGACTTCATGCTTTTTAAATGATAACAAGGTAATCATATGAACTGAAAGAAAACAATAATGAATTCAAAATCATTAATCATAAACAATTATAATAGTGAAGATGCTCAATGGTAATGCTTGTAGACCACGGAACTCAGGCAGACGGAAAAAAGCACTGCACAGTGTGCATTTCATAGAAAACCTACAATGATTTTGCTGTTATAAGAAACCTCCGTGTGGTGAATAATCTGGATAACCTAAACGGTGTACCTCTAAAAATTATCAGTTTAAGTATCAGAAGACACTTGGAATCAAAGCCAGTTGCTTTAGAGCTCACCCCTGGCATTACCCTTGAATATGATTATTTTGTGCTAGAAGTATACATAATCAAAAGGTTGTTCTTTTCTTTTCTATTCTGGGTCAGAATTGAACAAAAACAATGGGATGCTTCAGTACCAATGTACCATCTTCACAGATGTGGGTTACAACTCCTCAAAACAAGATCTTGTTATCAACATAAAATGCTGAAGAGAATAGAAAATAAAAGAAAGCATACTACCTACCCTGATCAATCTAGTAAATCGCATCTGGTACTCTAATTTGATTATCTATCACCAGAACAACAAAATAGAGACATGGAAAAATATTTTGCAGAACGTGAGAGAAATCTTCGATTAAGGCTATTCATAATCAAGCACGCATCCAAACCCAGAAAAAATTAAGACATCTCAATTAAACCATATGAACAACGCCTTTCAAGAATGAATGAATACAATGATTCTTCAAAAACCCAACCATGAATCAAAAGTACATAAACCTAGATATGATGGAAAATTAAAACATACCATGACTATGATCTTAGAAAACTGGTCAGTTTTCGTTCAATTTGAAAGGATTCTGAGATTTCGTCGGAATGAAATTTAGGGTTTTGTTTCTGGTGAAGGAAATGTCGGAAAGATGGACCTGGGAAAGAAGGCGGACATACAAAATCCGTACTCTTATATAAAAAATAATATATGTTCATGTTGGCCCCTTGACTTTTAAAATTTCCTGAATAGGTCATTGACTTTTCAAAAATACCACTTTAGTCCCCTGATAGAGTTTATGGCGTTTGGTTCACCGGAATCCGAAAGAATCTGAAGGAATTTGGATAATCAATTCCATTGATCAAATTACATTTCTGTGTTTAGTTCATTATTTGGGTTTTGGTAACAATTCAAATTCCACATGTGTTGGAATGTAAATTCCTTTTTTTTTTGTGCATTTGGTTTACAAGATGAAATTTGGTGGAAGTATAATTTGTCAAAGGAGTTTAATTTTGAGTAAGTTATAATGGGATTTGACCACATGTTTGGTTAGTAGGAATTTGAATGGAATCTCATAAAATAATTGAAATCTCCACACCGTTCTATGCCCCCCCCCCCCCCGGTTACCACGTAGGTGGGTGCGACGATGAGGATAGTAGCATGGAGTGGGGTGGGTGGTAGTTGTGACGACAATAGTAGTGGCATGGTGGTGGTTGGGCTTGGGGTAGGTGATGCGGGAGTAGGTCGTTGTTATGGTGACGATAGTAATGATTGTGGGTGGGGGCGGGTGGGGGCATGATAGCGACAATAATAAAATGATCATGGTGGGATAGGGGTGGACGGTGTTGGTTAAAATTGATGCAAATGGATGAAATTCAGTTCATTCGCTAATATTAATGAACGATTAATTCATTGATTTGTGGAATTCAAGGGATTTAAATAATCTCATTCATTTTAATAAGTGGACAAAACAAATGAATGGTCAAAGGTTTTCGTCATTTCAATTCCATCAAATTACTTCAAATTCCATGAACTAAACGACCCCCTAAGGTCCTAACAAGGAGTTTCAATTACCATCTTAAAAAAACTATTATGAGAGGTTTGGTTCCCATAATGCTTCTGAATGAATAAATTATGTCAAATTTTTTTGACTTTGAAGGAATTTGACCTCACGTTTGGTTGGCATGGATTAGAATGAAATTTGTTTGTTTGGTTAACTAAATGTAGCTTTAGAATTGAAATGAATAAACGCTAAATGACTAATGTACCCTTTTTTTTAACGGTGGTGGTCGGCGGTGGTTCAAAACCTTGGTGCCCGGGCGTGGTTCAGATGGTCAAATGTGATGGTCGTCGGTGGTCAACAATGTTTCATAGAGGTGGTGATTGAAGGTAGTTAAGATCAGTGATAGTCGACAAAAGTTCAGATGGATATCATATGGGTCTGGGTAAATCAAGGAAGGAAGATGGATAAAATTTTGACTTTTTGAGAAAATGGGACAAAGTGAAATTGAATTCCTTCTCAGCTGTGATGGAATGATTAAATCCATAAATTGTAGAATGTGTGGAATTCGATTCCATTCTATAGATAAGCCAACCGTCTGCATGAAATTTGGTCGACGAATTTGATCATTCAAATTCCTTCATATTCTGTCAAAATCATGCGAACCAAACGTCTCCTTATATTCTTACATTTACTCCATTATGTCTCACTGCCATTGTCGTTACCATCATCACTGTCGCCACCTCCAACAACGCCATCGCCATCGTTACTATTTTATTTAATGAACTAAACAGACATATTCAAATTCTTTTGACAAATTTCATTACAAATTCTGGTTGCAATTAAGTAGATAGATTTCAATTCTAAGATATTCAATTGTAGTAGTAATATAGAGAGGAACAAGTAACAAAGCAGCACGTACAAATGATAAAAAATACGTTTCTCCACTCCAGTTATTCCCCAATTTCCGTCGACCAACTCCCATCCCTTCCCCTCCATCCGCTGCCTTCCCGCCGTCCCTTTTCAAACACCGCCGTGAAACACCACCGTCAAACACCAGCGACTCCATATCTCTTCTTGCCGTCTCTCTGTTTGTACATCTCTTCATCTTCATCGCATATTTTTATGGTGCAACCACCACCGCCGCCTCCAACCTAGCCTTCTGCGTCTCCACCTCTGCCCTACCACTGAGGCAAATACAGTTCTCCCGTTTCAATTTTGCTACTGTCTCGATACTGTTTTCTCTAGCCAGATTTTTCTCTCGGTGATTGATAAATTAGTGTTATTGGGAATTATATTCGTGAGTGTCTTACTATATTATTGTTATCTTCCGGTTTGGGTATTTTTGTCTGTGATTTTATTTCTTATTTTGGTTGATTCATACTCAGGTTTACGAATAATTGATCGAATAGTTAGTGATGCAATCACTCAACAGTTAGACCCACAAAATGTCAGTCAATCATATTCAATTCCCATGCTAATTTGACACCGAGGTGGCAATTTTCAGGTAATACGTTAAAGTGATGTTTATGTTTTTTTTTTGGATTCTATTGACGTAGTGATCATCATATAACTGTGTCGATTCAGTTCGTTGATTGTCTGTAAGTTACGTTCTTGTTCATGGTTATCATTTTCCACTTGTAATTGTTCTGAGATTACTGTACTATGGTGGCGGTTATGCAGATTCTTGATGTTCTGATTGTATTTACTTTGTATAGGAAATGTTTGAAGGTTTAGTACGGCAGCTGATATTAGGTTATCTTGGGCAATATATTAAAGATATACATAGGGAGCAACTCAAGATCACATTGTGGAATGGTAAGCCACCACTATCTTTCATGGCCTTCTGTTGATGTAGTTTTTGTTATATGTGGCTTGTTACATTTCATTATTGTTGTCACAGAAGATATTTCTGTAGTCTAGTCTTTTGACTCATTGTGGTTTTAGGGGTATAACAGTATTGGAATAACACTAATGTCACTGTTACAACATTTTTGGTCTACTCCGTTAATATGCTATACATCATTTCGATTTAATTTTTTGTCATTGGTCTAAGTTGGAAAAACGATGTGATGGAAAAGGCATTTTTTGTCATTTTTATTTGTAACTTGGTCTATAACATTAGTTTTATCGTTGATATAAGAGGAGGTTATCAACACTTCTAATTGGTTTGGTGTCTCCTTCAAGTATTTGGCATAATCTTCTCCATCTTTAATGAATTTCTTTAGTTTGTTGTCATTGGAGTTGAATATGTGTTTCTTATTTTATGCAGAGGAAGTGTTATTGGAAAATGTGGAGTTGATTCTAGAAGCGTTCGATTACCTCGAACTTCCATTTGCTCTAAAGCAAGGTGATCTATATCACCTTCAAACTTACAATGCTTTTCTTATGTTGTTATTGTTGGTATGTGTAGAAAATGTTAATTATTGTGATCCAAATACCTCTATTGTTTTACTTTCTCCCATCTGGAGTGCAAATATACCTGTTATCTCTCTTGATACAACCTCTGAGGAATCTAATTTGGTTCTTGATTCTTGAGCTGATATTGAGAGAATTAGGTAGAAGATGGAGGAAAAAAGGGAATTTGTTGAGAGAGAGAGAGAGAGAGAGAGAGAGAGTGAAGATAGAAGATAGAAGGGCATAATCAGCTGGCTTCTTACTGGCCATGCTTGCAATAGTTAAATAGAAGAAGACTGCATAGTTCTGTGTATCATATCTACCTACCTACAACAATGGAAGTGTGTACATGTAGCTGACCTAAGTGGTTGATTGTCTAGTATTTTTCTTACATAATTCAAACTGGAAATCTCTATACATTGTCTGTGAAGTTTGTGTAAGAAACAAGGTATAACATATACGATTTGAATGTTGTTCCAAATCTTATTGAATGAATATTTGACGCAATGATAACTTTCCTGATTGGTTTCTTCTGTTGTTTTTTTCTCAACACAAGGAAGATATATACGGTGCCACAAATTGTTCCTTCGATAATTTAATTCAGTTATGGAGGGTGAAAGTAGTTGCGTTGGTTTCTCTTTTTTAAGATAGTTGTCATTAATCTGGATTCCTACTTGCTTCTCATCCCACATTGACATCTTTGAATGTTTGGTAGGCCGGGTTGGGAGGTTAAGCATTAAAATTCCTTGGAAAAAGCTTGGCTGGGATCCTATTATAATAATGTTGGAGGATATATTGGTTTGTGCTTCCCAGCGTGAGGATGAAGAGGTAAGTATAAATTCATTTCAATATATTAGTATTATGTATCTCCCTTATATCAGTTAACTTCTCACATTGTTTTATATATTTTTGATGCTAAGCAATTCCAAAAAGTAACTAGACACGTGTGGAAACCACATATGTTTTTTCTTTTCACCGCCAAAAAAAAGATTAGACTTATCATGTCAAACTCGTCTTCATGCTTGTGGGCTAAAGTTTTCTTTCCCTGAAGTATCTGAAATGAATGCCAATCCTCTAACTTGTGTCAAAACTACAACCCTGTTGATGATGAGTTTAACCACACAATTGTAGTTGGTATATGTATTTCAGAATAGGGTTTTGGAAGTTTTCATATTCTACTTCTTTAGTCAATCTTAAACTGTTATTCTTTATGTAGTGGAACACTAATGATGTTGAAAGAAGAGAGTTTGCTGGCAAAAAAGCCAAACTTGCTGCAGCGGAACTGGCTAAGTTATCGCAACGTGTATGTGGTGAGTGACTGCCTTCCACTCGTCGGTTACATTTCATGTTTTTCATTGTACACTAGGATGGCATGCATTAATGTATATAGACAACCCTAGTTGTTGAATAATAGATGGGGAACAACACTTGATTTGTATCTTGAGGATGATAAAGAATTCGACAAGAATGTATCAAAGAGGTTTCGAGGATGTGGAGAAGAATTGTGTGTATCTGAAAGCTGCTTGTTGCATTTTCACAATTGAGAAGGGGAAATTTGGATAGCACAAGGTTCTTTGGAATGTAAGGATAACTATGGGTTTTTAGTGGTTATAGGTAAAACTAGGAGTGTTCATTGGGTCGAAAACTGTAACAAAATAATAATAACGAGGAATAAAAAACCAGACAGATCTGAACTGGTTCGGTCCCAAACAGGACCGTGAATCAAATACAAACTTGGGGTTTTTAATTTGAAAAATATATACCTAAAGCAATGTTCTTTGAGGTTTGAAAAAAACAACAAAAACCCAGCTTGGTACTGGTTCTAAAGCTGACCCGAATGAACCAAGAGTTGGTTTGTGAATAATTCCTGAACGGAGAACAAAGTGGGAACCAATTTAGAAAAAGATTAAAGACTGAAAATGAACGAAATGTAGTTGGTTTGTTTACAGTTTGGTCAGGTCCGAGTTTGGTTTTGTTGGTCTTGACCAATTTCTGTTGACCCCCACGTAAAAAATGAGTTTTAGTTAATTGCTATTTAACTATACTCATTGTTAATTTATCTACCTACTCTGTCACAAAAAAATGTGAGGTTCGATTTAACATGTAGTTATTTGTAAAATATCTAAAATATCTTTAATTAGGACAAAATAAAGAAAACTTGTGGACCAAATTCGAGAGTGCAAATATTAATGTTTATTCATGAGAAAGAAGTAAGGTTGGATTAAAGCTTGTTAGAAAAAGGGAGGTTGCAGTTTCTGGGATAATCTAAAAGGAAAATATTGTGCTTTTTTTGGGGAGTGGGAGTATTTTAGTTTGCACTTGTTAAACTTGCTCTGTGTTTATTGAAGTTGTCGAGTATTTGAATCTTAACACATTTATATTAGTTAAAATATGAAATTTAATTTACAGTGTATTCATTTTTGCACATATTTAAACTTTTTTGTGAGTGCCAAGCATCAACTCATGGCTGGGTCCAGGAAAACAGGTGTTTCGGTGGGCTTGTGCTTTAATTAAGAGCGAGTGTTACATGAAATTATTTTTCTCTAAAATATAAAGGTATGAGAGTTCTTCATGTTCTTAACTGGGATGAAGGCTTGCTTAGTTGATTTATATTTTAAGGACATGTATTGAAGAGTGATGCTTTAAGTTAAGGGTTTCACAAGGCCAAGTAGAAAATGTGTACTTTCTGCCAGCCAAAATGAATTTACCATCAGAAGGCTGAGTTGATCAATAAGCCAGCTTCTTAAAATGTCCTATAATTTAAGGAATAGATACACAGCAGAATTATTTGAGAAGTCGTCATCTTTAGTCTAGCAAGGAAGGTTGCATTTTTGCCATTTTATAACGAGTCTTGTGGAGTCATTGACTTTCTAGGATATGGTATCTAGGGGATATCAACCTTGTTGCATCGAGCTGATAAAAGATAAGCATTTTTCACATGTTTGGTGCTAATAAAATCTCTCTTCTGCAGATAATCAGACTGGGAACTCATTTACTTCATACATTACTGCTAAGGTAGTGAGATTCTTTGTTGCTTTAACTGCTCAATAATGATAAAAATCATTTACAGTTATGTCTGTGTTTCCTTTGCTTGTTAGGGTTACTGATATCTATTTCTATCATGCTCTCCAGATTATTGATGGCATTCAAGTCTCTATCAAGAATGTTCATGTCGTATACGGAGATATGTCAAATGACAAGGTACTTTTTGTGGTATTACATAAATTATCTTCTTAAAATGCAAAATCCCACTTCATTGAAGTACTCAAAGTTTTCTTTTTAGTAATTAATTATGCTAGTTTTGATGGATGAGTTTCCTTTTATTCTGCAATGGTATTACACTATTACTGTGTATAACTGAGAATCGTGAAAAGGTTAAAGTGCTTTTTTCTGTGTAACCTTTCTGCCACCAGCCACCCAATTTTCAAGGTTATTGTTGAAGAAAAAAAGAAACATCAGCGGCATGTCATAGCAAGATTATGCAGGTAAAAGGCAGGAAAAAGTTTAGATTACAAATGGCAGGAACTAGGCACCCCCAAAAGATGAAATGCCAAGTAAAGCAGTTCATCTAGACATCATATAAAAACCTTAAAATAGCAACTCCAGGAATCACCTGAAGAAGATATAAGTATAACCGTACAGGACAGCTCATAGAAGTATGGTTATTCTTGTACACGGTTTATATGATTAGTAGTAAATAATCCCTCTGAAGGCAGTTTTTGCTCTCCACCTTCTGATATGTACCCAATTAAATCCACTTTTACAATCTCAAAAAATCTTTTTGTGACTTAAATTACCATTTAACATTACCAAATGGAACTTTCAAACTCATTTCTAGCAATTGTTAGACATTTATTGTGAAAGCATGCTTCACTCTCTTTCTTCCATCCCTCTTCCATCTGGAGGTACAACTTCCAATATAGTGATGATTTGGAAAATCCATCTAAGTGAGTTTGGTATATGCATATGTAGTCAATATTAGCTATAATTTTGGGACAGGAAAGTATTAATGTGCTATGTTTGGTCTGTTTAGCTGATGAACATATTTCATTGTAAATGATATTAGATGAAATATTACTATTATATTTGGTTTGTCTTGCAGGCACAAACTGTATTTGGTTTGAAGTTGACTAGTTTGACAGCAATGAAGCAAAATCTTGTTGGGTATTCCCTGCTTTCTCTACAACCATACTGCTAAGCATAGCCTTTTAAGGCATGATAGACAATATTTTCACAGTTTTTTCACCGTCATACCTCCAAAAAATACCAATAACATACTTAGGTGCTCACAGTTGCATCTATTAAATCCTCCGTTTTCAATTGACCTATTTTTTCAATATATTGACTACTTAAAGTCTCAAAATCTGACTACTGGTTGGAGAGGATGTAATTGTACTCTAGCTAAACTTGTCATTCTTTCAATATATTTTTCAGGGTATCTAGTGGTAAGGTGAGAGCCGGCCAAGTAAACAAACTTGTTGAGATTCAAGGTTTGGAAATATACTGTAGAACCATTCATGGATCTGCAAAGGATCTGTATACTGGCAATGGTGAAGACTCCATGTCAGTGGCTGCTGCAAGTTTTCATAGTGATGAACATATTCACCTGTTGGCCCCGGTGGATGTATCTGCTTCTCTTTCGGTATGTATGCACTGCATGGATTATATCACAATAAATTTCTTCATGCAGTTCTGGTATATTTTTAGGCGTCTCCCTATTTCCAACCATTTTGGGAAGTCTATTCATTATTCTTCATATACCATTGGCTTTCTTTTATGGAAATTCATTTTGTTGAAAATTGTTATAGTTTGCTTTCATTTTATCTAGCGCTTTGTATTGTTTTTCTTGGTAGAAAAAAATTGTTGAGATGGATTACTCAAGTACAAACAAGGTAAATAAATGGACCTTCACATTCACAAGGAGTTACCAACGAGGGTATCAATAGTTATTGACCTTCAATCTCTTCTAGGGTCTGATATAGCTGGTCTTCTTAACATCCCCATTGCTATTGAGCCAAAAATAACCACATTTTCCCTTAAACAATGACGTAGCTTTTTGTCCTGGAGGACTTCATGATAGCAGTTTGTTATGGGATCAGAATGACATGAAACTACTCTAGGAGATCCTGCTGTCTTTCTACTTAACCTTAAGTAAGAGACTGCAGAAGAGCTGCTGGAGATCCTTGCTGCTCATTCGTGGTTGATCAGTTAACTACAAAAAGTCACAAAATCCTCCAACTCTTGAACATTGAAGATACAACTTTGAAACAAGACAGTCTGCATATATCACATCATCCATGTATGTGTATAATGATTAATGATCTTTAATTGTGGTAGATGATTGTTTTAAAGTTCGTTGAGAAGTAGAGGCTGGGTGAATCTGGATATTTATTAGCAATTTAATTTTCTAAATTTTTATTGGCATAAAATGGAATAGTATTTGGAACCTTTTTGTTACTTCATAGAGGAAGCATTTTGGATCCTGAAATTATGAACTGGTGAGCCAAATTAAGGACTTGATATTGCATGAATGCCTGTTTGCATGTGTACAATCTATCACTGCCCATTGGTGACAACTCAGTTAATTCTTTCTCAGTATGCTTAGGAAGCAAGGTTTTTAGATTTGATCAAAGCAGAGAAACTCGCCTTCTTGTTGTCCACAAGCAAAAGTCGGTCAAATCGGTCGGACCCCTGCCCCTGAACGTCGAATGAAATAGGTGGCTGGGTTCTTTTTCTATGACCCTTTTGATATGGTACGCCAACACAACATTAGGGCCGGCCCCTTCATTCTATACTGACCCTGACCCGGGCTGTGTGGAACCAGGTCTTTTTCGGTTTCAGCCCCCCCTCGAATAGGTAGGGTCGGTAGGACTGGGTGAGAAAGGGTTCCTTGTTGCCAATAAACTTTCCCGCGACAGGTGGCTCCCTCTTTCTTCCGGTAAGAAAGCGGTTTTTTCCCTATGGATGTGACTTACCTTCACCTTCAGACCTCTTCCACCTTTAAGGTCATAGCACCAGCACCTGAACGCTTACTCTTACTGCTCTTCTCAGGTTCACCTCTTTTCTTAGGATTGGCTGCCCTGAGGTTCTTGTTTGGAATGTGACATTTGCTACTTTTGTCTTTCTGCAATGGAGTGATTGCTGCTCACGTGTGCTGGCATCTACTGATATCTTATTTTTCCTATAACTTATGACGAATTACAAGAGATAAATGAAGCATGATAGCAAGAGAATATCTTCTTTGTATTCCTGTGTTAAACTTAATAAATAGAAAATAAGAAAAACATGCACAGTTTGTAGCAGATGTCGTGTTTTTTGCTACCATGTGATTGTGAAAGCATATTTTCATAGAAACTAAACTGCCTAGACATAAAAGTTGGACCTTTTTGTATCTTGCACCATTCTTTGGAGCTATGTGATATGTCTTCTGCTTGATTTATGCTTAGTATGTATATTAATTAGCTTTCTGCTTATGTTCTTTACAGGTGAACAGGTATGGAAGGCTCGAGAATAATGCTGCACAATATTCTGTTGATGTCGAATTATCTGGCTTGGTTAGTTCCATAACTTTTCTAATTATTATGTTTTTAGGCTAACTATTTGACAATATATAACATGCTGACATGATGCCACAATTTTAGGTCTTGTCCCTGAATGAAGATCAGTTGCAGCAAATATTGTATCTATATGATTATCTATGCGTCTGTCGGCTAAGAGAGAAGTGAGTGGAATGTCGTTTAATTAGTGTTGTACTTTTTAATTACACACCAACTCACCAAGTAGCTTTCTTGTCTGTTATAAGCCCTATATGATTGATGCACACATTCTGTTTCATCTCTTTCCATGAAAATGAGCACCCCTATTAAGTTTCAATGTAGAGTGCATGCTTTGATGGTATTTTGTTATAGAAGTTGTTACTCATGTTTAGGTTTCATGATTGTGCAGAATGAAACACAATCTTTTTTGACATAGCATATATCGTTCATAATAGGTTCAATTCTTAAAGTTTATATTCTTGCACAAATAGTGAACTTGCATTATTAGATGCATGGATTAAGCAGAGAATTATGTCCTCTTTCTTGCTATCATATGCTTCCCTTTATTTGTTCATTAAGACTACTAGTGTATAAATGGTTGAATCAATTATTTCTGACTGGGTAATTGGTACAAAAACGTATGTGATTAGTGAACCTGTAGATTCTCAAAGATCGTACAATACTTTTTAATGTTTTCAGATATGGACGCTATCGTCCCTGGAGGAGCCCTATATCGGAGAGACCTGCGGGATGGCAGATACGGTGGTGGCACTATGCTCAACAATCTGTGCTATCTGATGTTCGTAAAAGACTGAAGAGAACTTCATGGAAATACCTTGGAGAACGGCTGTAAGTTGTTTCTCATTCAAAACTAAACTGTATCATGCTATTCTATTTGTTTGCTTCTCATTGTGATCTTGCATCTTTCATCTAGGCCTGCTTAAAATCTTAAAATCTTTTACTAAAATGAACTGTCTAGTACTTGAACAATTTGTATCTAATTTATTCCCTGCACGGGATTATAAAGGGTCGACCACCCGATAATCTTTACTGGCTAGCTGTATGCTCCCAGAGTTTGCTTCATACTACGGATAAATTTCTCTAATAAATTACAACCTGTATATGTATTTTGAGTTTTTATTTGCATAACGCTCCCCAAGTTTCATTATTATTCAACAGAATGAACTCATATATACAAACTACTTTTCCATTTTGGGTTATCTTATATTTCTCAAACTAATCCCTAGGTTGTATTACATTCTCTCCAAAATACATAAGATCTTTTGCAAAGAGACATGATCGTATATTTTTCTGTAATCATTGTACCTTGCTACCTCTTATTATGGTTCTCAATTTTCCTTGTACAGAGGTAGAAGACGGCGGTATGTCAAGTTGTATAAATTGAAATTGGAATGCCTTCGAAAAGAGGAGGTGAGGTCATTACACATATGGTGTTCTGCAAGATTTTATTTTTGATATACATGGATTTCTGACTTTATGAGGACAGAGATGTACTATGTTTCACACCTTGAATAACTTTTCAATTACATTTGTTGAGCGGTACCTACATCAACTTTTTCATCTGTGGTTACTATTTTAAGGATTCGGGTAAGGATAGTGATTAAATATGGGTTTAAAGTATAATTGGTGTCTGTTTCTTCTACCTTAACATATGAGTTGAATCAACAATCAACTTTGTCGATCCTACCTGAAATCAACTTTTTCGTCTGGGTTAGAGATATTGGAACTTCTTTCTGTGTATTAGTCGGTATATGCATCTTTTAGCTGGTTACCTTTGAGTTTTATCAACTAGAAACTGTGGACTCAGGGATTTGGGTGATGCCACCACTGACCTTTACTTTTTAATGGGTGTTTTCAATTTAAAGTATTGCACATCGATCATGGTTGCCTCTTTTTTTTGGGTTGGCATAGCTATGTATGGCTGCTTCATGTGGAATTATTACAAGATCGTTGAAATTGAAAAGTTTATCTCTACCTGCACATTTTTATGAGGTCATGCTATCACACATCTACAATCATGTCTATACAAAAATCTGCAGCCTTATGTTCTGTCACATATAACATATGGACAATGTTAATAAGTTGGTTGATCGATATAGAATTATTGAGCATACTGTTACCTTGGATTTTGGGCACAGGAGATCGAACTATTGGTATTCTGGGATGCTTTCATATCATATATCAAGATTAACCAGCTACATAATCTGAAAATTGGTATAATAGTATTTAGGTCATTTCTTATTAACAGAAGTCACTCCCATGGCCATTAGAAAGTAATATAAAGCGCAATATAGCTGATGCGTGTAACTGCTTATCTTGGCTTATCACTATGATCTATCTAGTTTGTAGGTGACTACCAAACATATATGTTTTTTTTCCGTATCTTTCTTTCCTGTATCATGATTGTCACACCATATTTATCATACCAAGTTTGTCCCAAAATAAGTGTCCACTTTCAAAAATAGATAGTTATAATTTACTAAATTTCCAGCTCTACCCTTAATTATGACACAAGAGTATTTAAGAGTTGATGAGATGGAGAGACAGAGAGAAGGTTTGCCTCTATCACTAAGGGAAAAGTTGTCATTCAGTTAATTAGAAAGTGTTATAATTACACATTTCTGAAACTGTGAATTTTTTATTGTGGGCATTTATTTGGGATAGAGGGAGTATGAAATCTTAACAATTTGTATCCGACTATGTCAGTTTAGTTGTCTGTCTTGGTTTACTCATTATTGGTAATTATGTAGCCAGCTTCTGGATGATGCAATTGTTTCCGAGTTGGACCAAATGGAGAAAGTATCCGATATAGACGATATCTTAAGTTATAGGTCTGCTGCTGAGCGTGAGCTTCAGGTATGATTTTAATCGTTGTGACTGTATACTAGCTTCTAGAGTTGATCTGGTGACATTGGCATCATTATGCTTACTCTTCTTGATGTAGGCAGCCATTGGTCTGTTTTATGTTTTAGCTTGGTCCTTGTTTATTTATGTGGCTGGGTACCGGTTGCTCCTTGGTGACTGGTTGGTCATTGGTTCAAGTTATGGAGACAACCTTTTTGCAAAATGCAAGGGGAATGGTGTGTATGAGGATTCCCCCCCCTCCCCCCCCACCATCACAAAACCATGGATCCTTGGTGCACCATGGGTCTGCTTTATTGTTTTCTTCTTTACATCTATTGCATGTGCATTTTACTTATTCCTTATATTAAAGACTATGCACATGTAGGAATTCTTGGTGGATTCAGCTTCTTGTGTTGGTGATAATGAAGCCAATACTACTAATGACAAGTCGCTGGATGATGACCAACCATCAAGCAAGCCCCAAGGATGGTTGAAGTGGCTTTCCCGGGGCATGCTTGGTGCAGGAGGCACAGATGATTCCAGCCAGTTTTCTGGTGTTGTCTCAGATGAAGTAATCAAGGTATGTGTGTTATGCTAGGTTAGGCAAAATGATTCCACTTGATCTGATCATCATATAATTTTACAGGATATTTACGAGGCAACAAAGTTTCATCCTGCACCTTCCCCCGTTCTGGATGCTGCTGGAAGTGATGGAATTCTTTTGTCCTCCATCAAATTCTCTATAGATCGAATTTCTGCAGCGCTGCGCAACAAGTATGATCTATTATTGCAACCTTGTGAATGTTTAAGACTTCTAAAGGATTAGGTGTGTAACATAAAATGCATCCAACCAAGTGATGCACGTATCCTGCATGTCATTGGCATTTAGATGCAGAGACTCTGTCATTTGACATCACAAGCTGTGAATTCTTGCAAGCTTCTCCTTTCTGTCTTACCAAGTGTGATTAATAGATTCTTGGTGATGTAATGCGGAATGATGAAGGTCCAGAACTCCAGATACATATTTCTTTCCATCTTGTACTCACCTAAACCAGATACCAACTTCATCCTTGACTGTTAAGTGGTGTTGAAAGTAGCAGTTGGCTATGTTGCTTGTCCAACTTTTGCAGTATAGATCTATGGAAAAACTACTACAAAGATAAGAAGTTACCAAAGGCTAAAATTATGCTCTTGTTGCTGGCAATGGGCAGCATACACGAGGCTAAGACATTATATTCTTTTAGCAGATTCCGTGCAAAAGATTTTCAGTCTGTTTAAGGGGGTTGCTGTTTCTTGCACTTTAGGTTCTGATAGGTTGGTTTATCTTCTTCTCGTTGGTGCATGGGTCGATTTGGTTGTTGTGTTGTGTGCAGGTAAGGTCTGCGTACATCCTCCCCGCCTCCCCAACCCTACCTCTGCTGGGATTTACTGGGTCTGTTTGGTTTAGTATACTATTTTTGCCTTATAGTAAAATTTTGATGATGAAGCTAAGGCTTTTTTTAATGTATGACATGATCGCATGCTTATGAGGCATGCTTGCTTGAAATGAACCCATGCGTGTTAGTGGAAAAGCATGGTAACTTATCACTTCATATTCACCATACACTGACCTAGTATCGATTTGGGAGATGGATTGGGTACCAAGAAACAACTCACCTTTCCACCTTTGTGGCTAGGCATATCCTATACTTGTATATTGTTCACAATTGGCTCCTCTAGATGATTTCCGTTCTTGCTTCTGTGCTTTTCATGCATATATCAAGTTGCTACTTTCTGATTTTCTGCATGAGAACCATGTCCGACTAAACTTATAGACAAATATCCGTTGATGTTAGTCTGGCATTCGCATATATCAAGTTGCTACTTTATTTTCTTGAATGAAATTTTGAATGATCTTTAAGCTCACTTTTTTTTGGGAATGACTGATTAGTTTCTAAGACGTTCTTTCTTTTTCCTAGGAAGTTCGCTCGTGCTATTGCTGAAGTGGTTTTTGAGGGGAATTTAGTGGAGTGCATGATATCGGAAGAATCTGCTGTTGTTACTGCATCAATCAATACTGTTGAGATGATTAATCCATTAAATGAGCAAGTCATTTTACTTGTTAACAGGGTTTGTCTCTTCATATGTTTTCTGTACCTTTTTGTTCTTATTAATAGGGGAAGTTCTGGAGGTATTTGATTTTCTACTTTATTTGGATTTAACTTACCCATATGCGCTTGCTTAAACTATTATAGTTGATACACACATACACACACATTATGTATATATTGGTTGTCTAAAGTCCTTTTAAGCCTGCAAAGATCTTAAAATCAGCTGCTCCTTTACTTTCTCGAGTAGAGTCCTGGTTGATGTATGTTTCTGCATTTTAGCTGGTGAACATGTTTTAGTCTGATGTGCTCAAGGAACGGCATATCTGCTTGAAACATGAGCGATCATAAAACTGTCATCATTTTATGAGAAGTCTTTTGCATCGCATGTGCTATGTAATTATGATTTAACATGCTTTTCAATTGCATACCAAAACTAGAGTCTGACTAGGTCTATATGCTTTGGTCTGATGCAGAAGAAGACATTTTAGAGAACACTATTGGCTGCAAAGAATTCAATTTCTTTATTTAAGTGACTGGAATGTGATAGCGATGATAATTGTAATCTGCATGTGCAGTGTTATTGCTTGTGACCTCTAGCATCGGTTATGCTTGGTAATGAATTTCGAGGTGGAATGAGATTCAAGTCAAGTTTTGGGAAATATTAATGATAAACTTATTGTTTACCCTAATCTTGCTATCCAAATCAGTAACTTTGATTAGGATAAATAGTATTTCTGCCAATGTCTTAATAATATTTCTTCATAATTGTAGATAAAGTCCTCCAATGAACTGCTTTTGTGGTTTGTTCTTGATTGTTACAAGTATTGTCCATTTTCTCTCAGGTCATATCTGAAGAGCAATTTCTTGAAGCGGGGAAACCATCTCTTAATATCCATGCTTACATTCCAAAAGAAAATCGTGAGGGTGAATCGACATTGAGGGTACTATGACTATGCTTGCAGTTTTCTAATTACGACAGAAGATGTCATTGCCACTACTAGCTCTTTTGTCTTGTGTTAGAAGCTCTGATGATGAAAATGACCATTGGCTTTTTTTTTTCAGGTCCTGCTTGAGCCGATGGAAGTGACTTGTGATCCAACATTGTTTTTTAATATTATGGAGCTATATACTGTACTGAGTTCCTTTAAATCTCATGAAGAAAGGGTCAGTGTTCTTTTTCTAGTTTACATTCTGTGAAGTATGTGCATTCTTTTTCAAGACATTATGTAGAGCATCATTACTTTTTTATTTGTGAAAGTAATGCTTCTAGGTGGAATTCTGTACCATGTGTTCTTTTCTAAGAACCTTCCGTAGATCACAACATTTATCAAAATAGTATATGTAGTTGACAGTTAAGAAGAAGCATCATCGGTTCATTTAATAGTTGAATTGTAATTATTTTTTAGATTTCGTGAACATATGAAAACACACTTTCAATACAGTATACTTTCTTACAATTACTTTTTTAAATGACTAGTTTCATTGTTTCATTGATGCAATTAATTAGGGAAAACTAAGTGTGAACCTTGCTGATTATAGTTATTGTCTTAACAATATCACACTGCCTTTATTTTTTTTTTGGTAGGATTATATGGTCCAATTCTCGTGTGCAATTGGTTTTGTCTTACTTTATGCTCCAAGTAGACTTGCCTGGTGAAAAATCACTCAGCTAAATCATATAGGCCAAGGATGCTTCTCTGCTCCGGATCTCTCTCCTTGTGAACCTTCCATTGTGTATTTTTATCCCGATGGACACATATTTTGCTGTAGTCGTAGGATCTCATTTTGCTTGGTAGTCATCTGTGATGCCATAATACATGCTGATGTTGGCAACTTGACATGGATGTCATATCCATCTGCAGATGGCAAAGACAATATTATTTGAACATACAACATAATTTCTTGTAACAAATAGCATCAGTTAAAGGCATGAAGTTTATGAGATCAGGAATAACAGCTTCCACTGGTTTCATGTTACAGGTCCTAGAATCACTCAATGGGATAAATGATGTGAAGTCACGGCTAATATCAAAAGCCGAGTATGTCTTCTGTTATGCTCTTACTAGGTTATTATTTCCAGGAGCTACCGAGTCTGCAACTGCTATTTATGAGATTTGTATTTCATTTGTTGATGATATCCCTTTGGGGTGTGGTTCAGTACTCATTGGGGCACAAACTAGAATGGAGATCTCAAGTTTGACTAATCTCATATCCCTCTAGGGTCAAGAAATGAAGTTAACAGCAACAGCTTGCTTAGAGCTATATCTGCTTAAAAAATATATCTTTTATGTATTTTCTCTTCTGTTGTTTTGCAGATACATATTGTCAATTCGAAAGAGAATCATGTGGGATATTAGTTTGATAAATATTAAGATCATTATTCCCTGGGAGAATGGGAAGTCAGAGATGCATAAATTGGTATTTAATTTATATTGACATGGTCGTCCATTTTGAATCTTCTATCGTGATATGATTTAATAATTTGATATGATCATCCTGTTCTGTATGTTTGGCAACAATGTTGTATGCCCTCAAGTTTTTATACAACTGTTTTTTTTTTTCATGACTTTGTTACTTGCTAAAATGGCATTATGTATTTATTGGTGATTATGTAATTGATCTATATATGATGATTTCCATCTTGTTTGCATATCCAGTTTGGTAAGTCTAGAAAGCCAGAATCGCACATCCATTGGCATATGTTGAAAAGATATACAGGACATTCGATCTAGTTGCTACTAAGGAACATTTTTCATGATTGAAATCATCATCAAATAAAGTAAATAATAAAATACTATTAGTGATTAAAGTGGTTATCTTAGTGGCTCTCAGCTGATGAGCTTCGTTCTGACTTTATGAAAACAGTATTTGCTTGCAACTGGAATATTATAACATAATACAAGTGATTTTTTTCTTGGTAAATGGGATGCAACCCTAGATAAATCTGATAAGTGAATTTTTTGTTCACACTGGGCAGCTTAGGGGTTTGTGGAAAACAAAAGATTTTAGAACTTAGGGGGGAGGATAGACGAAGAAATAATGGGACATTTCATGTTATATAACCAGTTGCTGAACTGTCGAAAACAGTTTCAATTTTGAGATAAAGCTCATCTAGTTGCCAACCATGAAGAGTTGACGGCCCCCTCTTTCAGTGAGCATAAAGCTAATATATGTCTTAGAGAACATCATGTAACATCAGGAGATATCAGGAAAGATGAGATCTCAAGTGATAATGGCAAAGCAAAGTTGGCACAGATGTCACAACCATGATATGAATGAACTTGCTGGCATGTATTTCTGATATTGATGGGAGTCTACACATCATGTGCTATGTGTTCATTTCTGGAAGACAACAAACTTCTCTTAGATATGTACTGTATCTAGATGTGTAGGTCTCTTAGTGTTCTGGTGCTTTCTTGCTGAAATGGAACTGTAACCTTTTGTAGTCTTTTTTGCTTCCAGCACTTTCATTCTCTTGGTTGGATGTTCATCCGGGCACCATAATGTTGCCTAATTGTTAGGTCACATGCCTTGGAATGAGCTAGACAATAAGGAAATGCCATTTCATTGAAATGAAGTACCTAATTTTTCATCATGCTCCAAATCTCCAATGATTTGGACTGTCCTTGAAAAACCAGGAAAGTTTTAGTGGCAAGTGGTTTTGCCTGCACCTAATTGAAAGCAACTTCATTAAGGGCGTGTTTCCAGCTCATTTTTACATTTTGCTCGAGGAAGCAAAATACTTCATTTTGATGCCAACTGCATTACATATGTTTGTGGATTTAGTGAGATTTCAAAAGAGAATCTTGAAACATAAAAATGCATATGACCTAGTTACTTGGTATTTTTTACCAGATGTTCAAGCTGCAGTTGACATTATTCTTGATAATGTTAACCTTTCACATTGGGGAGTCTGAAAATATTCCGTCTGGTTATTGACTTTGTTCATTTAGTTGTATGTGGCATTATGTTGGTTAGTATGTTATCATCTTGACATTTTTGTCGGATTTGTTGAGAATGGAGTGTGTTTGACAAATGCTTAACTTGTAGACAAATATGCATATGTTTTTCTTTGTACGCGCGTGTGTGTGTGTGTATACAATAATTATAAATGGCATACCACAACTTATTTTCAATTCTGTATCAGTATGTCACTTGTATCTTAGCTTTCTAGTTATAGCTTATCTGTTGTGGAATATCGTTTTTGTCCATCTAGTGTTTTCAACTTCTGTCCATCCTAAGTATATGAACTTATAACCGAAATGTGCAGGTACTTGGATTAACAGCTGTTACCTTTGCATCCAAGCGTGATATTGGCTGTTTTGCACCTGATATGAATGTACCATCCCAATTCATGTGTAATTTGGTGGATGCGGGTTCTTCAAGTGAGCTTCTAAAGGGAATTCAGATTCAAGATCTCTATGATCACTTTGAAATTAAAATAATTGACTTTGAGGTCAGCATTGTCTGTCATTTTCAGTCAGTGTCTTACATTGCTGAGCATAGACTGATGTTTACCATCTTGCAGATAAACTTGTTTGTGCCTTTCTATCCTTATACTTATCCTATTCTAGAGAAGCTCAACGCTTCTTCTGCTATAGCATGGTGCATTTTCGAGGATGAATCTTTATTGAGAGCATTGGAGGTAGGTAAACTTTCTGGGAAGTAACATTTACAGTATTCTACTACAAGTAAATATTACTTCTGTACACTGGTGGACAAGAGGGAAACATTTGGCAGTAGTATTGTTTTACCTGTACCTTATGTTGAGCGTGAAGGTAACCTTTCCTGGTGCTGTGGACTTTTAGGATCGTGTATAACCATGAAATTGTTTCATTACAACAATCATCCAACTCGTCAATCATACACTCAGACTCCTTCTTTGGTTACAAGTTTGTTTTTGCAGTGAATGGAACTAGTTTAAAACATTCTTTATCTTTATCATGAGCACCAATCAATCAAACAGCTCAAACTGGAATTCAAGCAATTGTTTCTCTTTTGTTACATGTAAAATATGGAGGGAGCACGGAGCCTGGAGCCTAGGTTCAATGACTATTGCCATAGTTTTGATTCAGTGATTGTAGAATTTCTTATTGCACTTTCGGTAACATTTAGTTAGCAAACGAACTAATTTTTTTTGAACATGTGACAAAGGGTGACCATGTTTGCTAGTTACTCCAATTCTATTTGATGATGAACCAATTGGAAGTAAGAAGGCTATAGGACCACTAATGAAATATGGCGCACACAATGTTTAACGAATATAGTGTGAATCTAGAAATATGACAGAACATAATCTATTGTGATTCTTACACAACATCTAAACCCTAGAGGCTATTAGATTTCAAACATGGATAGAACCATATTTGCTTCACTGGCTGGTCTCTTGAATTATTCGAGCATGCTAAATCTGTGTGTCAGTAATTTTTTTCACACGTTCGTTTGGAAAGGTAAAAATGGAATAAAATGTCTCCAGTGCTCCTTAATGACTGTATGTTGTCCTCTCAGTTATTTAAAATATACATTGACACTATGCTATCACTGATTATATATGAATTAAATGTTGACCATAAGCATGGAAGGTTTTGTATTAAAAGTTTACTATATTGACTGTCAATTAGTCACCTTCAGTGGTTTGGTAAGTACATGAGAGTATACTTACGATATAGTTCCTTGTTTGGTTTCAGGTTTATGTAGTAGTGGCAATGCTTTTGGCACACTTGTCACCATCCATAATTGGTTCAGTTTTGGAACTAGTTGAAAGTGTCAATATGCTGCATCTTCCATCGCACTTGGGGACAACAGCAACTACCTCATCATCTGACATGGACTTGAATGAATCAAAGAACTTTAGCACCTTTAGTATTTCTGTTATTGCTAATTTGGAGTCTGCTAGCGTCATCATTGACCTCGAAAATGGCTTAGAGGCTAGCTGCACACTAACCGTTTATCTACAGGACTTGGATATGAGGTATGTTTGTTGCTTAGATTTTAAAGGACCTTTGCTCTTTAGATTAAAATAGTAGTTTTTATTTCTTTATGTTTACTTGCATGAATGTATTTTTCTTCTAAAGCAATTCCTTCTGTCCCAGATAAATGTTATGTATTTCTTTCTATGTGTTTCCAAATTAAATATACCAAATGAAACCAGTAAATCCCACACTGAGTATGGTTTGGGACGGTAAAATGTAAGCGGATCTTCCTCTATCCTAAGGGGTAGAGAGGCTGTTTTCGTGAAAACCCCCTTGTGATTTTTTTAGCAACAAGGTTTTTACAAAAAAAATTGAGAATCTTAAGTGACCCTGAAAATATGTCAGATAAAACAAGAAATCCAGTTTGGAAGAGTTAATGAGGAAGAGTAGAGCAATTAGGACGAGTACATACAGTAAATAACATGAAAAGAGATGCAATAAGTAAGTGCAATAAGAGCATAAGGAAAAGTATGAGACAACTAATCGTCCCAAAATGCAAATAACCGAAAGACCCACCTGGCTACCTGTCCTAAGACTCTTACACCTAGTTGTCTGCCGTCTACCTCCCCTGTTCCAAATTTTATTATATGCTTTATATTTGAAAACTCTTATGAAAGTAAATTGACATTTCTACCCTTAATGTCCCCATGCTGATTACACTTGATCTCTGTCTTAGTTGCCACCTACCTAATTTAATGAACATAATTATACGGTTAGTAAAGGTCAAAAGTGCATATGAGGGCATTCAGCACATTTACCTCTAATCAAAGTGATAAGGCAAATGTGTACATTATTGGTTATATACCTTAGCTTTAATTCTTATGTTACTATGTGAATCATAAGTGGGATGCTTCTTTTAAGTTTGCTTATATTAATTTATTCATGGCTGCCAAATAACATAACTGAAGAGCTAACCTCTCTTGCATGTTTGAATGCTTTAGTCGAATAGTGAACTCTTTTTTTCTTATTATCTTTTGCTCACTCATGATGTGCTAGACTGGGTGCCTTCTCTAGGTCTTTTATTTTTTCTCGTGATTATTTAACTTGATCTTGGAGTTAGTGACTTTCATCTGAAACTTTCTTATTTGTTAGCTGGATTTTTGGCCTTTTGGGCCAGTAAACACCAAAAATCTGTTAAATGATGTCTACTTGCATTGAAAACCAAGCGAGGAAATACCCAGATATAAGATTTGTACTAATTCTTTTGCGGTTCACATGGTTTTCAAAAGTGGTTGAGGTGTACGCCTCAAGGCATCGCCTCTCAATGCCTGGCTGATTAGTACGCCTTGCATGTGTGAGGCGGTAGGTAAGGCGGTAGTCTATAGAGAGGCGTATTTGTTATGTGGGAGGGTCTCTTTTATTTAAATAATAAAAAGTCAAGCACTAATGAACTCTGGTAAAAGAAGAACGGCTGGTTCTTGTCTAACTCTGAACAGCGATTCACTTCTCAATCACGTTTTAGAACCTCCTTTTTTTCCCTATCTCACACTTGGTGCACACACATATTTATATATATATTATATTCTTTGAACCTGCTGCATTCAAACACCGAGTATAGAAGTCTTTTTTCTGAACCTAGTTGAGTATATTGTGTTATTTGTTAGTATATTATGATACATATATATATATATTGAGTATATATTTTTTCTTTGTTAGTATATACATACATTGTGCATGTATATCTTATATATTTTCTTTGTTAGTATATACATTTTTTGTGTGTACCAAGTGTAATTTATGTCCGACATATAATATGTAGAGTATAGTTTTGTTTGGTATATTCTTTGATTTATGTGTAATATGTTTTCACCTTGAGGCTTACGCGTCGAGTCTTGCGCCTCGCCTGGCGTTTCCGTACTTGCCTTGTTGTGCATTTCTAATTACTTTTTATATGTCAAGTTGATAGGAGTTCCTGGAGATGCAAGACTAGGGTAGAAGGCTAGGTGTAGAGACCTATAACTAGATTAGACGGGAGGAAGGAAGTTGGAGAGGTTGAGAATGGGACGGGGGAGGGTTAGAGGGCCTATCGATAGGCTAGTAGAATACTTCGAAGGGCTTGTGTAGTTTTTCATACCTTGTATACTTTCCTATGTGCCTACTTCTATTTCTTTTGTGTGTTGCATACTACTAGTCTTGGTTATTCTTTTAAAAAATCGGCGTTTTTTTTTCTCTTTTCGGGTCTCAAGCTCTTCGCTTTCAACTTCTTTTCAAATTCTTCAAGCTTTTTGGCAAAATTTATGAAATTTTTAGTTCAAAAATTTTTTGCATACACTTTTTGCAAGCTGGGGGTCTTCACAGAAACAATTGCTCTTTGGGGTAGAAGATAGGTCTGTACATCCCATCGCCCCCTCAGACCCTACTTCTGGGTGGGATTCGCTAGGCTCGTTTGGTTTGGTAGTATGCCAAGTTGCATAACTTGGCAGGAGATTACGATTTGGTCCTCTGACTTCTGTGTGTGACTAGTGCCTATCAATGTGCACAAAATCCACTAGTTTGGTGCTTGTGACCAAAGTTGCTTAGGAAACTTCTCCAAAGTAAATTATTCATTAGCTACTGTATATGCATTTTAACCATGTGTTGGTGCAACATTACTTTATCTATTTTGCTTAATGCGAGTGTTCTTCCGGCGTTTGAGGTAATGGAGGTTGGTGATACACCTGCTGTCAGGCTTACTTATGTAGAGGTAAGAAATAAATAGAAAATAGTAATGGAATAAAAGTATTGACTGGTGTAAGGGTTGTTGGACTCCTACATAGGCTAGACTTGGACCACTATATATGTTGGAACCTCCCCTTTCTCCTTAAGGGCTCTTTTGGAGATTAATCTGAGGTTCCACTTATTCTCAGTTCTCACATGGTATCAGAGCCGAGGTCTGCCACTCTAGGGACTCAATACTCTGGCTTGCCCCCTCTCGACACCCTGGGACAATGAATGTCCATCTAGCCTTTGTTGGAGGGGGCGTGTTGGAGTCCCACATCGGCTAGACTTGGACCATTTCTTCTGTATATATGTTGGAACCTCCCCTTTCTCCTCAAAGGTTTTTTTGGAGATTAATCTGAGGTTCCACATATTCTGACCAGGGTAAAGGGGGAAATAGAAAAATAAGGGAGTATTCTGTTAATACAGGAGTGGGAAGATGAGTGGGGGCATGAGGTGGTAATTGATTTCGAGGTGTGAGCCTGAGGGAGACTCAACTTCTCGAAAGTTGGAAATCTTAATAGAGATAATTCGATTACGTTCAATTACCCTGTTCTATATCAATTGTATAGCCAGTTGGTGGTTGGATTGTAGCGGTTATGTTAATAGATGTGTGTTGGTTTGTTTTTGAACTTCAATCATCCAAGATTGTGAGAGTGCAATTGCGAACCTACATAAATAAACTCGGAGTGTGTATTTGATTCTTTATATGTTCAACTATCTTCTCGGAATCCAAACATCTTCTCTGACATTACTCGATCTCTATTTTAATACACACACAGACACACATAGGGTCAGGTTCAGGGGAAAACCGCAAAAAATGAAAAACCGAAGAACACCTTAATCAACGTTGATCAACTTTAATCCAACAATTATCAAAAATAGCAATTTAAATAATTTATTAAATGTAAAAAGGGTAAAATGGTACATTTCATCAATATATAATCATTTCCATTTATTAAAATCTATTAAACAAAGAAAAATTACCACAATTTATGGAACTTCAATTATCCTCTAAAAATAGCTACAAAAAATATTTCAAAATATACTAAAAAATCTACAATAAGAAAAATTATTCAAAGGGTATTGTATTTCTTCAAATTTATGCGCTGCATGCACATGTGAATGAATCATCGTATTCATCATCCTTCGATTTCTAGGTTGCATGCACAAATGAATAAATCACCATATTCATCATATTTCAATTTTTGGGTTGAATGCACAAATGTATGAGTCACTGTTTTCATCATCTTTCGATTTATGGGTTGCATGCACATGTGAATGAATCATCGTATTCATTGTCTTTCAATTTTTGCACTCCATACATATGTGAATGAGTTTTTGTAATCACCTTCCTTCATTTACTGGGTTGAATGCATATGTGATTGAATCACCGAATTCGTAGTCTTTCAATTTTCTCCGCTACATGCACATGTGCATGAATCACCGAAAATTCGCCGTCTTTCAATTTCTCTGCTACACATGTGCATGAATCACCACATTCAACTTTTCTGGGTTGAATGCCTACGTGAATGAGACCACCATATTCAATGTCTTTTAGTTTATTGGGTTGCATGAACAGGTGAACTATGTATTTCATCATATTGACGTGTGCATAAAACACAGAAAACAAGAGTAGAAGAAATGAATATTTGAATCTTTTTATCTGTTCACGTTCAAGGACGACCAAGGTTTCAGACCCACCATTAATGATGAAATTATACCGTCTTTGAAGATCCGATAAGGATGGAAAATTGCAGATGAGAAGAGGAAGAAATGACAACTGTTTAGATACTCCCCATGTTATACCGCCATCGAAGATCTAGTAAGATAGGAGATTTGCAGAAGGAAAAAAAAATAAACAATAGAGACATGAAGAAGAAACAGAAGAAGAGACCATCGTGATGAGGAAGAAACGTAGCGTGGGGAAGAAAATCGAGGGAGAGAGAGAGAGAGATACCTAATTGAGAGATTGAGGGAATTTAATTAAAGGAAATATAATTATAATTTATTCCAATATGCCCTCTAAAAGGCATTGACATTCCCATAACTGCCCTTGACTTCAAATTATTTTCAAATATGTCATTTGAATCTTGACCCTTGATTTTTTTTTAATCTAAAGGATGAAAATGTGTTTCTTGGTTTTTCATTTTTTTGGAGTTTTCTCGTGAACCTCCCTCTCTCTCTCTCTATATATATATATATGTATATAATGTTCTGTTGCAATCTAAAAGATTTGATATACATATACTGAAGGCTTTGAAGTGTTTGCTGGGAATAATTTCTTGCTTTTGATCCTTCTATTTAGGTTTATTGTTACGGAGTCCACAACAGGCTGCTGGATATGTGCAAGGGCTCTAAAAGTAACGTCTCGTTCACTGAAAAGTGGGGATGATCTTATAATATGCTTATCTGAAAATAAAATTTCTACCCACTCTTCACAACAACATGAGACAGGTGTTAGGTTCTGCCATGAAGATGGACTAAATGGTTTAGCTAATGGGTGCATCATGTTACATTATGGTGGTGGTTTAATTCACCATAGGTGTAGCATATGGCTAACCGATGTTGATCTTCATTGCTATCCATATATTACTGGGTTGCTGGTTGAATTTTTTGATAAGCTATCCAAGTATAGTCCTTCACATGCTGCCAAGAATCAAGGTTTTGTGGGAAGTAACAGTATGCTCTCAGGTTCTTATTTTGACTTTCAAAGGTTTGGTTGCTCCAATATTTTTGAAACCAGTACCTCGGACTGGGAAAGCATCTCTGTTGATCATTACCCTTTCATTACAATATACAATGACAGGCCTCTTCTCAACCTTGAGAGTTCACTTATTGACATCAGTCCAGACTGGAAGAAGGCTCTAAAGATAAGAGAGACCAAGATCAATAGTTCAAAGTTCAGTGAAAAGAAGGAATTTCAGAATTTATACACCCAATTGAATTCCATCGCTGGAACTCATGGTGTACATGTACCATCAGATCTTGAACAAGTGGGTCTGGTTGTAATCAATCTTCACATCAGCAGCGTTAGACTGCACTTACATGACTCTTCGTACATTGTTGCATCTGTTACACTTCCTGCTGCCAAATCTTCTTTGGCTATCCATAACGACTGTTTGGATGTGTTTTGTTCTACTGAGGGATTGAATCTCTCCTCATCTTGGTGTTCTCAGACTCTCCAAGACTCTCTATGGGGCCCTGCATCACTAAATCTTTCTCCGGTGATTAACATTCGTGTGAGAAAAGAGAATCTTGGATCAGCAGGATCTCTTATTGGACTAAATTTCAGAATCCAAAATGTATCATGCATATTGCCACCTGAATTTCTGGCTTTACTAATTGGGTACTTCTCATTGCCTGACTGGAACTCGCATGCAAAGGAGTCACCTGCTACTAATGATTGCAAAGACAAGGATACAGGGGACAGCATCAGTTTCACTTACAAGTTCGAGATATTGGACTCTATTTTGTTTATACCTGTGGTTAATGCTGATTACCAATTTTTAAAGCTTGATATTCCTCAGCTGTACTGCACTTTCATTGAAAACTGTGATTCAGATACCTTATTAAAAGGAATTCCATCAGAGTGTTCCGTTCCAGCTGAATTTATTGCCGATCAAAATCATTGTTTAAATTTATTCGGGCGGGACTTATCTCTACATCATCTTCTTAGGAAAGATGATGCTTCTGATTCCTTGAAATTTAATCCGAGTAGTGAAGTGAGAAGTGTCAGCTTAATTGCACCTTTTGGTGGTGATATATGGATCAGAATACCGTATAGTTCTAAGTCTCCTTGTGCAACTGCTTCTTCCTCGATATATATCATGTTAAGGATTCTTGATTGTCAATTGATTGTTGAAGGTAGAGTATTATCTTTAATATCACTCTGCTTCCAGATGCATCACTACTGTTTTGTATATAATTGATATTTGATTAATGTAATTCTCTTCCTTTCTTCAGGAAATGACGTAATTGGCTCGTTTGGAGCATTACAAGATGTCATTGAGGAGTTCTCATCTGTGGAAAATCTATCCCGATGTTTCACTTCGGATGTTTTACAGTTTTTCCAGTTAAAGAGTAGTTATAAAGAAAATGGTTTGCTTCCTATTGAATCTTCAAGCGTGGCCTTCACAGAAATTAAATGTTCTGTCCAATCCATGTCAGTAAAACTTTACTCTCAGCAGATAGAATTGGTTGGTTATGAACTTATTGCCAAAGCTCACATGAAATTCACATGCGCATTATCATTAAAAAATGGAAACCCTCTCCGCTTGGATATGTCATTCATTTCTTTGACACTCTCTTCACTGCTTAGCTCTGTTGTCTTAGTGGAGTGCACATCTTCTAGCCAAAATGTATCGGTTCTTCACGTGAATGCCTTCTTGTCAGATGAGGGCGAATATCAGCTTCAGTTTTCCCTTCCTTGTGTTAATGTTTGGTTATTTTTGTCTGACTGGAGTAAGGTTATTGAGCTTTTATCTTTCTGCATACAACATCCTAAAACTGCAATCTGGGATGAGGAATCAAAGAAATCCACTTTAGATCCGGCTGATCGTGTTGATACTCTAGAAAACTCATCTCCATCTTTCAGCGTGTCAAGTCATTTACATTATGAAGACATAATGCAGCATCCCTTCTCGCTAATTGTGAAGTCGGATGATATTGGCATTAAAATTTGTATTCCTGTTCAGGTATCTGGAGAAGCATTTAGATATTTTGGGGCACCCCAAGTTCGCGAGCAGAATTCATTGAATGGTGCATCTGACGATGTCGGAAGGGATCACCACAGTTTTCTCTTTATTTATTTGCAAAGCAGGTTCACTGAACTGAATATTAACGGCCAAAAAGCAAAATTGAAGTCCAATCTGTGGAAAACAACAGGAACAGTTGAACTGCGTGAGAACAAACGTGTTCATTCTTGGCCCCTTTTTCAGTTATTGCAAGTTGATGTTGAGGCCAATGTCGGTAATGATGAGATGGAGCACATGCATTTGAAGGCGGAGGTTCACTGTGATAATGTAGATGTTTGGCTTTCAAATCACACATTTTACTTCTGGCAAACTATGCTGTTTGTGTTTCCAGAGGAGGCCGGGTCTCCTCAACTTCCAATGTGTGGTGTAGATTTCAGATTTCACCTACGGAAGCTTTCCCTTCTTTTGACAGATCAAAAGGTATGCCACCTATATATATGTATGTAATTTTGGAATGATACATTTGTATGCCCGTGCATGATTTGGTGTAGGTGGACTTGTATGTGTTCATAATTGGGTAAGACGTACTTGTGATGTTCATAGTTTAGGTAAACTAAGTTTTGGTATTTCTTTTTTATTCTGATATTTTGACTTCTTGATTATGGGGTGGACAGGTCCTCCTACACCAACCCCCCCCCCCCCCAACAACTAAAAACCTTCATTTGGTTTTTTCTTTCTAAATTCTTGGTGGCATACTGGCATAAAATAATAAATTATAAGTGAATATCTTGTTTTTTTTGCTAATATATGCAAACATAGGGCTTTGCCTGACTATGGGCACTCTTTATTTGCACTCTGCCCTCCTCACGTAGATACGAGACTCATTCATGAAAAAGAAGATCAAGTATCCAAACCGAGTGAACTTTCTTATATTTCCCTCCCACTCCGTTTCCCATTATTATTTAATATAAATTATTAGAACTACTGATTGTTTTTTTTTAATTTTTGTGACTTGCATTTGCAAATATGTTCCCATTTAAAAGAACTTACAGTGGAACTTATGTTTTGTCTGTGATTGTGATCATCTAGTGGAGCTCCAATGGTCCTCTACTAGAAATTCTTATGGGAAGCTTGTTGTTTCATGGTATCATAACGGAGAACATAATGGAAGGATCAGTTGACAGTGAGCTTCAAGTGAACTACAATAACATTCACAAGGTAAAGTATTTGCTGAAGCACCCGGTGATCTTAGTCCTACTGGTGTAGTCTACTTGACAATGAAACTTATTTGCATTACTCCTCCAGGTTTTGTGGGAGCCTTTTCTTGAGCCTTGGAAGTTTCAAGTAAGCTTAAGAAGAGAGCATGGGAAGAGCGCCCTACAGAACAGCCCACTCATGACTGATGTTCATCTTGAATCAGCAAAGAATCTCAATATCAATGTTACTGAATCCTTTATTGAGGTGTTTAATATCTTGAATATATGTTCTTGGATGTCTTTTATGTTGATCTATACAATGTTCTATTGATATGCAAAATTATTGTGGTTTTGAATTTTCAGGTATTCTGTCCAAATTTACTTGTTCTTTTTCTTAGACATAGTTGAAACCCATATCTACTCTCTCTCGAAGTCCTTTATGGATTTGAAGTTGGAAATAGAGCTGTGTTTCATTTATGTTTCTATTCACTGTTCCATCTCTCTATCCATTGCTATCAGAAATTGCCTCCCAGTTTTTGGGATAAGTTATGAAGTTAGATCCTTTCCAGCAGTGGAACCTTTCTTCGCAATTGTGCTTTGCCATTGATAATCTGATTCAAGTTGTTATTTTCCTAATAAGAATGGGTTCCATCCCATAAAATGATTACTTCTTATGACCATTGAAATTGCTGCCATTCCCCTTCTGTGATGAAAATTGCAATATTGTCTTCTCTGGAAAAAAGTCCAAAGTTGAAAGTTGCTTATTTACCTAGGATCACCATTACAAATGCTTTGGCAGCATTGACAAATACTTTAGATATATGAAAGAATTATTTTAATCAAACTATGTGCTGGTCATATGTTGCAATTTTCTTGGGACAATGGAAGTACTTTAATTTATTATCATCGTCATTACACTGTGTTTGGACAATTTTCCACTTCTTTAAAACTGAAGGATACATGAATAAAGTAAAATTCATTTATGTCATATATTGCAAGTCACTGTACTAATTTCTAGTTCCAAATTGTGCATTTTGAAGGTTGCTTTCAGAACATTTGATATGATTAAGGATGCATGGGATCTCATGGAGCTGAATGTTTTTACTGAAAACTCAAGATTGACAGGAATCGGAACCAATGAAAATGCACTTGCCAGCAGATATGCCCCTTATACACTTGAAAATTTAACCTCGCTGCCTCTAGTGTTTTATATCTCCAAAGGTTCTAAAAGTGCTGATGATTTTGATGTATCATCATTGAAAGATGGAAAATATGTGCAGCCAGGTTCTTCATACCCAGTGTATATTGATGATGCTCCAGATGAACAAATCTACAGATTTAGTACTAGCCATTCTTCTGACAGTCTTGGTGACAGGCAATTCGCTGATGCACAACATCATTATATTGTTGTTCAACTTGAGGGAACTTCCATGCTGTCGACTCCTATCTCTATTGATCTTGTTGGTGTCAGCTATTTTGAGGTGGATTTTTCTAATTCATCTACTAATATAGTTGACAGCATTGGAGATGTGTATAAAGGCGTTAAAGAATTTGAGGGGAGCAAGAGATTATACACAAACAGTGGCTATGTTGTTCCCGTAGTGATTGATGTTTCAGTTCAGCGATACACAAAATTAGTGCGCTTGTACTCGACGGTAAGTCCAACTGGTCAGCCATGTTAGTTCTACTTCTGATGGTCTGTGTTTTCTCTAATAGATTTTTGATGTCAGGTCATACTCTTGAATGCAACTTCAGTGCCATTTGAAGTGCGCTTCGATATTCCGTTTGGCGTATCTCCCAAGGTATCCAGGTGTAGAAAATGTGTTTATAATGTTAACCTGCCTGTAATGATTTTTTCCCATGAGGGCCAGTCCGCATGTGGCAAGATCCATGTCTTACAGCGTTTGTCAATTTCAGATTCTGGACCCAGTATATCCTGGTCATGAGTTTCCTCTTCCTCTCCATTTAGCTGAAGCTGGTCGCATAAGATGGCGTCCACTAGGCAGCACTTACCTTTGGAGCGAAGCTTATAGCATTTCTAATATTCTATCTAATGAAAGTAAGATTGGATATTTACGCTCATTCGTCTGCTATCCATCTCTTCCAAGTAGTGATCCTTTTCGCTGTTGCGTATCGGTGCATGAAATGTGTTTGCCTTCCATTGGGAAGATAAACAAGGGATCATCTCTTTATATTCATGATGCTTTAAAGCAATCAGTTGAGAACAGCAAAGTTGACAAGATAGAGAACCAGGATCGCTCAAATATGCGTTGCATTCATCTGGTTACATTAAGTAATCCTTTGATAGTAAAAAACTACTTACCAATCGCAATATCTCTGGTGGTTGAGAGTGGTGGAGTTACGCGTAGCATGATGCTTTCAGAGGTTGGTAGCTTGTTATAGCCTTTTACATTGTTTTTGAGGTGGATAGAATCACTGACTTGTATTTATTGCAACATCTGCAGGTTGAAACTTCTTTCTATCATATCGACTCGTCACATGATCTTTCATTAACTTTCCACATGCATGGATTTGGATCATCTGTTCTGAAGTTCCCACGTGCAGAGAAGTTCAGTGAAATTGCTAAATTCAGCGGAACAAAGTTTTCCTCATCGGAATCAATTAGCTTTAGTTCCGACACTTTTAAAGGTGATGTATGCTTTATCCCTTTACCTTTTTTCCTCTCTCTCTCTCTCACGTGCACATGCATGCAAAAGCTGATCAGTGTGGCTGTTGGGTCTTTGTGTAGGTCCATTATATGTGACAATGGAAAAGGTGATGGATGCGTTCTCTGGGGCTCGGGAAATCTGCATATTTGTTCCCTTCTTATTGTACAATTGCTGTGGCTTTCCCCTCATAATTGCCAACTCTACTAGTGAACTGACAAAGCGTGGCTGCACCGTGCCTTCCTGTTATAATTTGGATGAACAGGACCCTTTTTTAGGCGAAAAAAATGGTCTGGGCCTTTTGTCATCTGGTCAAGTTTTGCATAATGATGGTATGAGGAGGTTTCCCCTAAACAATAATCTTGTTTCCACTAGGAAGAGCTTGGATATATATCATGGTAAGTTCTTGAAGGAACCTTTCAGTTCATCTGGTTCATCTACTACCATTCATGGAGGATCAGACAAGACGAATATAGACGGCCCAAAATTTTCAATCTACAATCAAGAAAAAAGTTCAGTTTCTAGCAGTCAGACGGATGTGAAACAGATTGAATTTGATGAATCAAATCGCAAAAAAGTCAATTTTTGCATGTATTCTCCTGATCCTAATATTTCTTCGAGTGAGATCATGGTCAGGGTTAGTCGGTGCCAATCTGAAATTAATGTGGAAAGTACTTCAGACTATACATGGTCTAATCAATTTTTCCTTGTTCCACCAACTGGTTCAACTACTGTTCTTGTTCCCCAATCATCTAGCAACGCCTCATATGTAATATCTGTTGCGTCTAGTGCTGTTGATGGCCCATTTTCTGGAAGGACAAGGATTATTAATTTCCAACCCAGGTATCCATTATCATGGTTTGACATCTCTGCAATCGTGCTGGTTACTTTGAAATACTGATTTACTGTTCCTTGTTGATCTTTTGTTTATTTTTTCTTCCAGATATGTGATTAGTAATGCATGCAGTAAGGACTTGTGCTATCGGCAGAAAGGATCTGACTTTATATATCACTTGAAGGTTGGGCAGAACTCCCATATTCATTGGACAGACATAACAAGGTACAGTATTTTTTTCCTTCTTAAATTGAGTTGCTATGATCACAATTCAGTTTCTCCCCTTTGAGATATGAGGCATTGACACTGACCTTTTACTGGTGTGAAAAGTCACAGGCTGTCACCGAAAGTTTCACAAACGTCAAACTCTGCTCCATTGTTTGTAACTCGACCACAAAATCTTGATATCCCCTGAAACCGAAGTTGGATTAAACAATCTTTTCACAAGCTAAAATATAGGGTGATTTATTTCTAGATCTCTTTCTTCTTGATGGATTAGGCTAATATGGGCTCACCAAGTAAGAGTAAAAGCAAATTAAGACATACTTAAGTGTATATTTTTTGTACAGATGTACAAATTATTCGACTATGTATTCTTTTGTTGGTTTAGCTTACATTACACGCACAGAGATAAACACATTTAACATCAATAAACCCTAATTTACTAGTATTGGTTTTCTTTCCGTTTCCCTTCCCTTTTCCTTTCCAGACCCTGTTATCGAGTGGGATATACTGGATTTGTTTGTTTTGGTAAACTCATTGCTTTATCCTCGATTTTTTAGAATGATAGGACCCCAATATCCATGCGACACATCCGTATCCTTGCAACACAGGGCACTGTCCGAAAATTTTCCATTACATATGGTACTAACTTTCCTGTACTCAATTCACAAAAAAATGAAAGAATTGACAATTTTGTTAAACTCTGCAATGATATTGCAAGGTAACTAAAGGCTAAAGCAATACCATCTTGATTATGAGTGTCAAGAACAGTTTCTGTGAAGACTTTCGGCTTGCTTTGTCTAATCTTCTTCAATAATAATTGCTTAATCTTGAGCTTTATCCTTTCTCTATTTCAATATTGATTTGTTTCCTGTGCACTTCTTGTGGTGCTACCGACTTTCAAGTCTTTGTTCACTTACCAGTCATCATCTTCTTTCACATGCTTGTCTACTTGCATATGGCAGGGAATTACTCGTTTCTGTTCGTTTTAATGAGCCCGGATGGCAGTGGTCGGGATGCTTCTTTCCGGAACATTTAGGTGATACCCAGTTGAAAATGCGGAATTATGTTTCTGGTGCAGTAAATATGGTACGTGTGGAGGTCCAAAATGCTGATGATGCAATCAGAAATGAAAAGCTTGTTGGGAACCCACACTGTGACTCCGGAACGAACTTGATTCTTTTATCTGACGATGATACCGGCTTTATGCCATACAGGATTGATAATTTCTCAAAGGAGGTTAGTGCATCCATGCCCTTGTTCTGAAAATTTTGGTGTCCTTTTCTAAATTAAGCACTCACAAGTAAATAGTGGATGATTGTTTTTCTATTTGCATCTTTTTCGGGATTCTGATTTTTTCTCAGTGCTTCTGATGCTATGTTCTTTTTCCCAATGAAAGAACAATGTTTGTTTCAAATGAGAACACAAAAAAATTGGTTGATTTTTAAATCATGATTTGTTTTCTTATATATTTTCTCCGTCTGTAGATAAGTAAATGCTTATGTGGAAAGTGGATTATGAAGTCCATAACCTCCCTTTGTTTTCAAATAACACATGATTATCCTTGTACCCAAGAGGATAGGCCTAACACTTCATTGCATGTCTACTTGACATTAGTGTCTACTTTTTACTTGTGCACTTATTGTCTTTCCCCATGATACCATGTTTAGAAGAGGAGGGTGGAGCATCAGAAATTGCTCTTTATTTTTGTTAAAGTTACCTTCTGTACCAATCGTGAGAGGGGCCGGTAAAGGGAAAGAACACATTTTTTATCTGTATACCTTGTGTTGGTCTACTGTAAGCAAATTTTAGTACCCATTTTATGATACACACAGGGTTTGATCTACAGGATTACGTAATAACCTTTGTTGACATGTTGCAGAGAATACGCATTTATCAACAAAAATGTGAAGCATTCGAGACTGTTATCCACTCCTATACATCTTGCCCTTATGCATGGGATGAGCCCTGTTACCCACATCGTCTGACTGTTGAGGTATGTATTCTATTTATGAACTCTCATGTATTGTGATTAAGCACATGGTTGTTACTCATATATTCCATTCTTAATGTCCAAGGTGTTTGCTGAGCGGGTAATAGGGTCATATACTCTTGATGATGCAAAAGAGTACAAACTTGTGTGTTTACCTGCAACTTCAGAGGTAATCTTTTAACTGTATCTTATCCTAAAAAAAATACCTACAAGAGGTTAAATCTATAAGCATTACTGAGGTACCAGTGTTCTGAGAAAATGATACTGCATGTAATGACCCTGAAGGTATCATTAACATCTTGACTAACTTCAGCCAGTGAGGAAATTAAAGAGACAAAGTAAGAAACTGTAGTAAGGTTAACTCCAGTGGTAGGCTAATGATGTTAAATATCTCAAAGAGCCCCGAGTTTTTGAACTACTAAAAAGTAAATGAGAATATGAGAACTCTTTTCAAGTCCCAAAACTTTGCAACAGTGTTGTAGGGTCTTTGGTGTCCTTCCCACATATCAACAATGATCAATGTTCTAAAAAACCTCTTAGACCCTTTCTCTACTTCTCTAGGTGTACAAATATATTCTATGCTACAGAACTGCCCCTAGATTCCTGTGCTTGATTGGTTAAGTGCTTCATCATCCTACACTTTGGGGGCTATTTTGTTGTTTTACCATTAAGCGCTGTATGGATTAAGTTGTTTGTATGGATTAAGCTAAATTGTTGTTTGTTTGTTGTGTTTTAATAAATAGTTTGAATGACAAAATAACTATTTTCCCCTGCTGTCTAGATTAAGCACGGATTAAAGTGAACTCTTTGATGAATATAATAAAAAAATCCCCAAAATCAGCAATAACAATTCCAGCCAGCAGTCATACTTTTGCGGGTCGTGTGTGCATGCTCAGAAAATTCTTCATCAACATCCAGAAATTGAGTAAAAATCTACACATCGTACATACGCACATAATTGTGGATGATGAGTAGCAATGGAAATTTAACCAATCAGTAAGGCTAAAAAAATTATAGGGTTTAGGGTGTTTACTTTCTAAAATGAGAGTGATGGGTCTTCTTTGCAAATCGGGAATCGATCAAGAATGCACCTTGATGGTCACACCAGCGAGTGTCGGAGTGAAACGAGGTTGTCGAGAATGCCCCCGCCCCAGAATCTGACAATGAGACCAGTGTGTCTCAGGAGGGAAATGAGGTCAATGGTGACCCGGTTATCCTCGAGAATGCCTTGCTCCAGAATACGACAAACTCCGAGTCAAAATGGGTATGAATATGAAAGAGAGGGAGGAGTAGATCGACTAGAGGAGGAATGAATATCAAAGAATTTTGGTTGCGCGAGAAGTGCAAGGGTGGAAAAAATTAAGAGGTAAATGGTTGAATCCAGACAGCCAGGACGTTCTGGCTGAGTGCATAAAGCCAATGTAGATTATAGTTTAATCATCAAGCCATAAACACTCATGTATGGCTGACCAAATAAGTCATATAGGCCATTAAGCCCATTAAGCCAAAAAACAAACAACCCCTTCATTGGGATTAGGATATGGATTAAAAACTCCTCTAAGTTGATCCTATTTCGAGGTATGGATTATCCAACTATTTCATGCCATAGAGGTTGAAAATATTCTAGATGGTTGTTTTATTGTTGAGGCTTTCACAGCAAAAGCGAATACCATTTTTGTGGAAGGTGCACCTAGACACATGCCTGGGACTAAGGAATATTTAGCCTCAAGATTGAGGCATCTTCTTGGCTGGGATTCAGTGGATTGAATGAGGCTTGTGTCTCAGACCCTGAGGTTCTAGGCATGAGGTTCATTTTGGTGCCCAATTTTACATGAGAGGCATGTTTGATTTCTTGCCATTTTTACTGATCATTGCCTAGAGCTCTATAAAGTGTGCATGTTGCAGCTAATCCATTCAGTGTATTAGGTCTTAATTCAATAGGAAGTATGTCTATATATTGTAATGGTTCCTGGATATTCGGCGATTACTTGGCTACAATCTACTTTTAGTGTTAATAATTTATTAATTAATCTTAACTCACCATCTTTGATGATTCCATTTGGCAGAAACCTGAAAGAAAGTTGCTATTATCTGTCCATGCTGAAGGAGCATTGAAGGTATAAATCTTGTATTTCAGATGCAAATGTTGATGTTCATCGCACAGTTCTTTGTCTAAGAGGTATCTTTCCTATCATTCAGGTTCTCAGTATCATTGATTCAAGTTATCATGTTTTTGATGATATAAAGAGCCCACATTCTCCTCGGCTATATGACCAGAAGCAGGAAAGTTCTGTTCTTTACAAGGAAAGGTTATCGATTGCCATTCCCTTCATTGGGATTTCTGTTATGAGTTCTCAACCGCAGGTACCATTACTCTGATGATTTGCTACAAATTAAGGGTAATTCATTCATTTTACCGTTCTTATAGAGTCACCCCATTTGTAGGAGTTGCTTTTTGCATGTGCAAGGAACACAATGGTTGATCTAGTTCAGAGTTTGGACCAGCAGAAATTTTCCTTGAAAATTTTTGCTCTGCAGATTGATAACCAACTGCCAAGCACACCTTACCCTGTTATATTATCTTTCGACCACGAATGCAAACAAATCCCGACCTCTCATATTAGAATTAAAGATGATAGCTTGAGGGTCAAAGGCGAACGTAAGAAACAGTGTGTATCTGACAGTTCATGCGAGCCTGTGTTCTCTTTGGGTGCAGCAAAATGGAGGAATAAAGATAGAGTGTTGCTTTCATTTGAGTATATAAATTTAAGGTGTGTGCTGCTGAAGTCCAATTAATTATATGTAAACAGATAGCCCTAGATTTGAGGAATTACTAATAATTTCCTCTGCTTCAGAATGACAGATTTTCATCTTGAGCTCGAGCAAGATGTCATCTTAGGTCTGTTTGACTTCTTTAAGACGGTATCTTCGAGGTTCAATAGCAGAGCGATGCCACTCACGGATTCAGTCCAGCATCCTCTTTCTTCGAACTTCAGTGTAAATCTGACAAGTAAATTTTCTGAGACCCATCAAACTGAAAAGGCAGATGGCGATCTTCATTCGAATAGTGTTCCTATGTTTGTTGACAGTCAAAGCTGCCCTTTGCTACCATCAATAATGCCAATTGGAGCTCCTTGGCAGAAAATCTACCTCCTTGCAAGAAAACAGAAGAAAATATATGTTGAACTGCTTGAAGTAGCCCCTGTTACTTTGACACTAAGGTGATTCACTCTTTTGCATTTTTTGCATTTACATGTGTAATATTCAGCTCCTATATTAAAGTACGCAATCACACTCACAGAGGAGGCCAGATGTGCATATATGTTCACTTATGGGCATGATTTTTCTTATTGCAGCTTTTCGAGCAGTCCATGGATGCTAAGGAATGGAATTCTTACATCAGGAGAATATCTTATCCATGTAAGGGTGACAATTGGGATGATTATCCAACTATATGTTTGTTCCAACATGTTAGGTTCAGTCTTAGACGGTGCTAGGGTCCTTATCCTGGTTATAGTTATTGGGTATTTTGGTGGAAAATAAATGCCAAATTTATGTATTCTTCAGATTCCTATGGCAATAGAGGGTGTTGCTGCCTTCCTAGCCTCTAGGGTCCTTGTTCATGAATTCTTGCTATTCTTAGTGCCTGGACTCTGTATTCGAGCCGGTTTCTTGTTGACTCAGTCTTGTGTTTATGGAGTTCAACTCCTCAAAAGATATCCTATCCACCTACTTTTTTAACTTTTTCCAGTCATCTGCTAGGCCACTTAGATAAACCAAATATTTTATAGAACTAGCTGCTTGAGAAGGTAAAGGAAACGACATAATCCATTTGGCAATATCACCCCATTAGAAAAAACATGTAGCAGCACTTTACTTTTTGCTACCATTGTCTTACCTTCCGGCGCCATGTTATGAGTTACCTCTCTACAAGGAGCGACTGATGTGCTTCAGTTTCAGAAACTTTACTTGTTTCTCACTCTTTTGGGATTTAATCAGGCATCATTGAAAAAAAAAATCAAATTCTAGTATCTAATGCTCCCTACACTACTTATTTGGGTACTTGTGTACAGAGGGGTCTTATGGCTCTTGCTGATGTAGAAGGGGCCCAAATTCATCTCAGGCGACTTGCAATATCTCATCAGTTGGCTAGCTTGGAATCCATCCGAGAGATCTTGATCATACATTACACGCGACAACTTCTTCATGAGATGTATAAGGTTAGATTTTACCTATAGCTTGTGATATTTCAATGTATGATCTTTCTTCGGGGTCCAACTACTTAAATTCATCTGCTTTGTAAAGGTAATATAGAATATATCTTTATTCTGTTGGCTTATGGTCATCAGGACATTTCATCCTAGTTATGTAATTACTTGCTACCTAACAACCTTGGGGGTAAATTCTGGTGTGTATGCTTGGCTTACATCGCTGACATCTCTTATAACCTAGTCTTTGATCTTTACGATACCTGTTCTTTGACTTTTTTTCGCTTCCCTTTTGTGCTATGGTCCTTTGTGCTAATCTTTTGCATTCTTTACTTTGTAGCAGCACCAACATATGAAATTCAAGTTGTTTAATGATATTTATAAGTAAATAATATTTGTATACAGCAAATAACACCGTTGACCTCTTGAGAGGGTGGGCTATACTAGTAAACCGGTTACCGTTCGGCCAATGACCCTTTGGTGTGTTTAATGATATTCTTAAACCTGTTGTGATTATTTTGCTTCAGGTATTTGGTTCTGCTGGAGTAATAGGTAATCCCATGGGTTTTGCAAGGAGTGTGGGACTTGGCATCAAAGATTTTCTGTCAGTTCCAGCCAGGAGCTTTATGCAGGTACTATCATGTTGCTTTCTATGGCATAACTGATGTCCATGTTTCTACTTTTAAGAAATAGTACAGCTATCAGGATTCTGGAAACAGCATAGAGGGGTTTCCTGTAAGGTTTAAGCCCTGAATGCATCCTAAAAAATAATTGACACCTAGTCTAAAAATGTGTCATATTCTGTAATGGGTCCGTTTGGTACACTGAACAGGAAAGAACAGAAAAGGGATCATTGTTCCATGTTTGGCAGGACTTTTATGTGGAACAAAAGGACAGAGTGGAGCAGGCGGGTTCCACCCCCACCCCATGGAACAAGATGGAACCAACCTATTTTTACCAATATAACCTCAAAATAAAACTTAATTCTTTTTTAAAACATCACATACACCTCTGACTTTACAGTTTATCCATTCTTTAAAAAAAATTATTGTATTTTATGCTCTTTAAATTGTCACTTTATTGTCCTCAAAATATTTATTTTGTACGGTTTATATATTCTGATTATTTTATGTAATTTATTGAATACTAATAATAATAATAATAATAATAATAATAATAATAATAGTAAAACATAAAAAAGGTATAAAATGAAAATTGGAAACTACATAAATTAATCAAAATATAAAAAGATATAAACAATTCATTTAGGGGTAAATTGGTCATCTTTTTTTATTAACTATATTCATGCTCGATAAAATTTGCCTGGTTTCCTTTAAAAAAAACTATATTCATGCTCCTAGGCAATAAAGATCTTCCTTTTACCTGTTCTGCCATGTCTAGCTCTGTCTTACCAAATGCTGAATAATTGTTATGTCCTATCCTATCTTGTTATGTCTTGTCCTGTCTAGACAAGTCTGAGTACCAAACGCACCCTAGTGGAAATATAAGAAATATACTTGGCCCTACCAAGCAATGATTCTCAATAACCACCATTCAGTGCTTGCACTTTGCCAAATAATCATGCCTTCCTTTTAATCTATATGTTGAACAACTGCTTTTGCAGAGCCCAGCAGGACTTATCACAGGCATGGCACAAGGAACTACCAGCCTTCTTAGTAATACAGTTTATGCCATAAGTGATGCTGCCACCCAAGTCAGTAGAGCGGCACACAAGGTGTACATTTAATGTTTCAAATGCCCAGTTACCTTTTGAATTCTTTTTGCACATGGTGTCATAGATTTCATACTGGCAGGGTATTGTTGCCTTTACAATGGATGACCCAACTGCAAGTGAGATGGAAAGGCAACAGAAGGGGATGTCATCTCATGGGAAAGGCGTAATAAATGAAATTTTGGAGGTATTATTTCTCCCTTGTAGTCTTATTCTTGCTACTACTCCCTTTCTTAAGGGGTTGTTTGGTTGATTTTCCATCAAGTCCTGCATAGATAAAGCTGTCTGTGGATTAATCTGTCTATATAGATTGGAAAGGTTTTTGTTTAGGAGGGTTTTTTCATGGATGAAAGGAGTGTTTTTAATTGGCAGGGGTAGGCAGACCAAATTGTTACCGTTGCAGGCTTTATAGAGTTCCACAATTGAAAATGCAAGAAGAATGTTCTTTTTACGTAGGCAGACCAAATTGTTTCATCCGTTCATGTGAGAAATAGTGTCCATGTTTATGACCCAGGCTCCGTCTAAAAACTTTATATGCAATGAAATCAATCTTAGTTTTCTATTGTATGTAATGATTGCATAATTTTAGTAGGGAAATTGACCAAAATTTTCAATCTTTCCAACCAGCTTTACGGTTTAGCCATTTTTTCAATTGAATTCCCATTTTAGCCAGAAATGCACAAGGCATTTGCCTAAACTCAGTTTTCAGATTAAAAGATGGAAAAATATTTTTTTGCGTAAAGATTCAGAATTTTTCCGTAAAGAATCCTTACACATATGCGTAAGGATTTTTTTTCTTTTTCTTTTTTCCAGAAATCAGTCTTTATTCACATGCGTAAAGCATTTGCGTAAAGACCGGCTATTTTGGGAAGATGCTCTGATTAAAGTGGCTAAAAAGTGAATTTTGGTTGATGGGATTAGCTGTTTCAGTCAATTTTCTTTTCAGTAACCATCATGTCTTCTAATCTTGTTTTGTTTGTTTGTTTGTTTGTTTTAGGGGCTCACTGGTCTTCTCCAATCGCCAATAAGAGGAGCTGAAAAACATGGTCTTCCAGGAGTCCTCTCAGGTACATATTTATAATACAGTTCTACTTCTGAACTTGCTAAGCAAGTAATGGACTTTATGCAAAAAAATGTTATAGAAGTTTGTAACTTTTGAAAAACTACCTTGAGAGTATTAGTGTTGGTCTCAAGTGATCATATTAATCCTAAATATGAGAACAAAATATGACCTCTTTTGATATAATATGTCCTTCCTACGTCATAATAATACTACTCCATTTGTCCCAAAATAAATGTTCACATTGAAAAGGCAGGGTTTTGGAAACCTGTAATTGCTACACCTTTTAATTAACGAAATGACAATTTTACCCTTAATTATAGAGGGAGTAATGAATTGTTTCATCTCATAATTAAGGGTAGAATTGGTAAGTAGGCATTTTGAAAGTGGACACTTATTTCGGGACAAAATATACAAATGTGTATAGGACCTGTTTGTTAGCAGCTTAATGAATTTAATGAGACTCGCAGCTTATTCGGTCACAGCTATACATGACTTTTTGGTAGTGGCTTAACGATATAGAAAGTGGCTTATTCGGTAAGCTTCTAGGGGGAGCTTATTGCAGAAAACCAAGTTTTTTTCTAAACCTGCCCTTCTCAATTAAAAAACATGCTCATTCCATCTATGAGAAACCCCTCCCAAACAAAAACCTTCCCAATCTATACAGATAGATTAATCCACACAGGACTTAATGGAAAACCAACCAAACTGCCCCTTATTTTTGGACGGAGGGAGTAACAATGATAAATCTTTCTCCCTTTGGCAGGTATAGCTCTTGGAGTAACTGGACTTGTGGCTAGACCAGCTGCCAGTATCCTTGAAGTGACGGAAAAGACAGCACGGAGTATAAGAAACCGAAGCAGACTCTATCACATGGGATCTCAACGTCTAAGAGTACGTCTCCCAAGGCCTTTGAGCCGGGACCATCCCTTGAGGCCTTACTTGTGGGAGGAAGCCGTTGGTGTTTCCGTACTTGCTGACGCTGATACCGATGCTGATATCGGTGACAACTTAATGTTAAAAGACGAGACGCTAGTCCTCTCCAAAGCCCTTAAACAAGGCGGGAAATTCGTCATCATCACCGAGCGACTAATCTTGATTGTTAGCTGTTCGAGTCTTGTAAACTTGGGTAAGCCTGAGTTTCGCGGTGTTCCTGCTGATCTTGATTGGGTTATAGAAGCCGAGATCACGTTGGATAGCGTAATCCATGTGGATAACGATGAAGAAGTCGTGCATATAGTAGGAAGTAGTTCAGATGTCGTGTTAAGACAGAATCAGAATCAGCACCAGCAAAAGAGAGGTGTGAGGACGTTGGGGAAGCAACGATGGCACAACACACCTACGCAGCTCCCGCTTTTTCAAACGAATTTGGAGTGCTCGTCGAAAGAAGAGGCCGTGGAGTTGTTGAAAGTATTGTTGGCAACGATCCAAAAAGGAAAAGAGCGCGGATGGGGGTGCGTATACCGATTGCATCAGAGGAATATTAAGTAAAAAGTAAATGGTTATATTTTCAGGTGTATACTTGTAGATACTAGTTGGTCCTCAAAAGGGTGTTTCAGAATCACCCATCACTCATAGGTTAAAGATAGAAATAACATTCAATTATGTGGAATACTAAGAAAACCAAACCCTAGAATGTGAAAATATCAGTTTAAACTTTTTTGGATGTTGTTGCTACTTCAATTTTCTATACTCTAGTGGGTGTTGCTATTTGCACAGTTGCACACCCATTTACATCAAAAGCAGGTCAAATGATAGGTTCAGGGAAAAACAGTAAAAAAAATAAAAAACTGAGTAATATCCTGACAGTTGTTTATCTAGATAGTATGTACATTTGCATACAAGTAACATGTAAACAATTTGACCGGTATGTACATGTGCATAATATGCATAAAAATCAAGAAACGGCTTCAGTTATTTACTAGAGTGTTTCTCAGTTTTTTTTTTTTTTTTGATCGAATTTGAAGATCTAGGGACTTGAAACATTGGGACGTAGAGATTGCAATCTTATCATTGGAAATATTTAGACATAAAGTGGAAAACTTCTAAAAACTTTATATATTTTGATGCTCTTCTGTTGAAAAACAACCTTAGATAGATGTGAGGTTTTACCGGAATTATCTTTTACAAACGACAGGTATTCAATATCTTGAATTATTGGTCTTGATTATTGATCTTGATAATGGCCCATTGTACAAGTTGATCTTGGATTCTTCCAACACTTCTACAAGAACAAATTTTGTCCATAATAGATATTGCAGAATCTTCACTATCGCTTTTTGACAATTGATTTGATGACACTGCTTGAAACTGTCGGTTGTGGACCATCTTCTTGAATAATTGAGAAGTCTTTCTTGATCAACATTTAATTTTCGATATTCTCTAAATTTAAAGATTTTCACTTTCTTTCTTATCTTTTCTATTTTGGAGAAATTTTAAAGGTTTGCTGATAATAAATTTTTCAAAATCTTTATTTTAAAGAATATGATCTTAATAAAATTGAGAAAACTGAGATTTTGGACAACTTTTTGCTCTAACTGATTCTTCAAAATTAAGAAATAAGAGGACGTGATTATCTGAATTTGAAGAACTCCTCAGAAACTATTATCATGTGAGAAACATTTTTTTAATTATATTTCACCGATAAAATTTTTTTTAAAAATGTCCCTGAATGATAAATAATATTTTATTAAATGTATATAATATTTTAATAATATAATAATTGTTATGATATCTAAAATAGAATCAAATTGTTTGAGGCTAAGAATTTTATTTCTATATTTTAAAAGAATTATAAAAAATTGTTAGAGATACTAATACTTCCTTTTTTTAATGGTAGCAGCCAATTGACCCAAAATCATTGACTTCTGTATTATATTAATGTTTCAAGAATATATTTAAACCAAAATCAACCAATCAGATGCCTTGTAGTAGTGATGAGTGATTGCTAACAGATTTATATATTAAATTTATTATCAAAATTTTATAAACAATATTATATTATTCTAACAACTCAAAATAAACATTAACAATATTATATATATATATATATATATAGATATATATATGTATTTTACTAATTAGATTTTATTAACTTTTTCGAATTATTTGAATACTATTTATATTGACAATTCTATTAACAACTAACATATATTTACATAGACAATCTTTAAATCATTAATCAAAATATTCATGCTACTGCATAACATGTTGTTCCCATACTAGTATATATTATACCTGTATAACAAGAATTTCTTGCATTTAATAATTGCTCAAAATTTTACATGTTGGAAAAAGAACAGCTACAACATTTACAGAGATTTTCTCTAACCATATAAAAACAAATCAACATTTGGGTGTTTCAAGTTTCAACGCCATGAATCAATCAACTTAACCCCAAAACTCATGAATCAAATCCTCATAATTCCTAATATGATCAAAACCCTAATTGAAAAAATATTGCTGATTTGAGTTGTAAATCATTGGGATTTCATAAAAATCTTGATTAGGAGGCATTGCTTCCAAACAATGCTGCAAATCTTCCAAGCTCAAACTGTCAAGCCAATCATTTCCATCATCATTCTGCTCCTCTCTTTTCATCAAAGTTTCCATTACTTCCATGCTGCTTTGATCACTTGTACCTTTGACTTCAGTGAATGATTGATGTTGCAAATCACTTGGAGAAGTTACATCACCCCCAAAATTACCACTAAATTCACCATCTGATTCTTCAAATGAATCTAAACTATCACTGTTGTAGCAACTACTCCTTCGTAGTTCATCTAATGGTGATGCAGGATGAAGATGATGATTATCGTCTTGTATGATCTTTTCGTTTGGATTGTTCTTCTTGTTGTAAAGACGACATAGAACCCAATCATCCAACTGTAAGAATCAAAACGTTTTTCGGTCAAAATCGATCAAAGAATCAATTGGGGTTTTAATTTTGAAATGATAAAGTAAGAAAAATGGCACAAATAGCCATTTTAGCCGACCAAATTCACTTCCTAGTTATTTCCCTCCCAAATTTTCAACAAAGTCATCACCTTCCACAATAACCATTCCTTAACTTGCGGAAGAACTAAAGATTTGAAAAAGAAAACAAAATCTTGATGGGGTCCTCAAGTTGCAGACAAGGCAGAGGTGTTGATTTTCTTGAAATAGTGGGAGAGATATCGTTAAGATGTAAATTTGATCGGCCAAAATGGTTATTTGTGCAATTTTCCTTAAAATAGAATGACATTCGACAAGAACTCGCACCTTTAAACTTGTGGCATTGGTGTGTTTTGAAGGAGAAGGCTTTGAATTCGCAAGTCTGTATTCATGCATGATCCAATTGGTTTTGATCCCTTTCGTCCCTTTTCCTGAGTAAAATACCAAGGCTTTTTTTATGCCAATGGTCATATTCGGGTCGGATTTTGGTTTAATGGGTTTATCTGCTCCCGTAGCCTTCCAGTATCCGTTTCCCGTTACCCGATTTGGTCTCGACCCGTTAGGGTATTTCCTGTCTCTTGGTGTGAAAAAGTACCACTCCTTCGTTCCAAACAGAGCCATTTCTGAAGAAATTTAGGTCAAAATTCATCAATAATCACGCTTGTTTAAGCTGTAAATTGAGTAGCGGCCACTAATATAGGGTTGGAAAGAATCCAAACAGAGCCATTACTGAAGAAATTTAGGTCAAAATTCATCAATAATCGCTCTTGTTTTAAGACTTTAACCTGTAAATTGAGCAGCGGCCATTGCAGAGTTTGAAAAAAAAAACGTACCAGGTAGCTCCCACGGATCATGTTTGTAGAGATCAATATCAGCGATGATGGACGGTGGTTGAGCGCCGGTAACGATCTCGGACGTGGATTGCGTCTTACGGCAGAGATAGTGAAGAATGAGCTCTTCATCGGTGGGGTGAAATCGGAAACCTGGCGGCAAATTCAACTCAGATTCAGCATCTCTAACCCTTTTCGTTACGGATTTCGTCGGCGATCTCATCTTCAAAGGTAATGGAACCACAAATAACCTGAATCGTATCTGAATTCAATAATCTAGTTGCTGATTGAGGTTGAAATGATTGAATTTGAAGGCGGCAATCTGGAATTTGATGATGATGAGAATAGAGGAACCCCATGGGAGGGTTTTATACCAAATGAATATTCTTCGATTCAGCGAGTTGGGCTTTTGGAGATGACAGAAGGATCTCGTGTGGCCTAGACATGTGGGGTCCACAGACATTGAGATGGTTCCCGGTAATTCGGTGCACGTGCGGATTTATTTCAAATTCAATTTAACTTGATTTTAACTTTAAATAACATATTTTCAAAATTTTAATTTTGATACTTAAAATATAAAGTTTTAAATATTTAAATACTCGAATAACTTGTTGAAGACTAATTTTAGATTAAAAAAATTTATGTCACTAACCACGTCAGCAAATAATACTGAATTAGATATCACATCAACATGATAATCGGTTAATGTTTCAACCGGTTACCCGTGTACTTAAATGTTTAAAACTTTACATCTTAAATACTAAAATAGAAGTTCTAAAAATACATCATCCAAAATAGGAATCAAGCTAAAGTACGTTACTTTTTCCTGTAATTTTCCTTATTGAAAATTTAAAATTACTAATTTCAATGGATTATTATTATTATTTGGAAATCATTAATCGTTAAACTGACCTTTATATGTATATGTAATTGATAAAATTACAGCTTATTTGTTGTATTTATTAAGATGATTAATACTTCTAACGCATTTTACGAGTTTAAGGGAATACTTACATTGGTATCTTTAAAGATAGATTTTGCGTGGAGTCAGTTAGAATTGTCGATAATCAATTTTTACTTAAATAATAAAATAAGAATAAGTTACCTTAAATTTACGATTTACTCTTCAATTTATGAGGTTATTGAAGGAGGGCGAAGCATTGTGTGAGAAGAAGAGTTGAAATGAGAAGCGTAAAAAGAAATCTGGTCTTTTTATCACCTTATCTATACTATATTATAAAGCATTTGACAAAAACTCTTGAAAACCACTTTTTATGTATAAAAGTAATGTTTGTTGATACATGTTACTTAAAACTCAAGATTACAAGTAGATTGTGTGTAAGTACAACTTATTAAAGATCCATATCTGAATTCGTGTAACTAACTGCAGATAAACATAATCAAATACAGAATAAACATCTTATTTTAAATATAAAAAATTTAAAATATAATTAGGATAATCATTGAATTCTAACAGAATATTCAATTATAATTTTTATAAAATGTTATATTATTAAATCAAAAATAAATTATCGTTTATTAAACTTAAATTAAAAAAAATTACATAAAAATGAGAACTTTTAAATAGTTGATTTGATATTAACATTAATATTTTTTTTAAATTTTTATGATATCTTCAAATTTATATTTTATTCAAAAATAAAATCATTTTTATTTTCTTAAAACCACATAAAATTGTATTAAAATATCGACAGAGACAAATAATAAAATAAAACATTAAAATCGAGATATATCTCGCTGCATTGCGTGAGTACCCTTCTAGCTATCTCAAATCCACCTATGAATCGTGTTTGATACGGGGATTGATCCGATGCATCTAACCTTGTCGATCTCGAAGCATCTCATCCTAATATGTATCCAAGAGTGGAGATGAATCTATAATTCTAAGACAGATGAGACATAAAAAATAATTTTCTTACGCTTCTGATCTTAACTCTTTTTTTAATATTAGAAAGGTACTCGTACAATTCAGCGAGATACATCTCGATTTTAGTGTTTCGTTATTTTTTTGTTCTAGTCGATGTTATAATACGGTTTTATGTGTTTTTAAGAAAACGATAATGTTTTTATAATATATACTTTTTTATTTTTTGTGTAATAATATATATATATATATATTTTATAAAGATAATAACTAATTATTTTAATGGAGCTTAATGATTATCATAATTATATTTTAGATCTTTTAAATTTAAAATGAGATGTTTATCCTCTATTTGATTTTGTTTATCTGCAGTTAGTTACACGAATTCAAACATGAAGTTTTAATAATTTATACATACGCATAATTTACTTGCAATCTTAAATTTTAAATAATATGCATCAAAAAACATTATTACATGCATAAAAAATAATTTTTAAAATTTTTATCAAATATTTCATAATACAGAAGTCACTGGAGAGAAATAACTGGGGTCCATGGCTCAGTAAAAGATATTTGTGCTCTGTACTTTTTGTTTTGTTCAAACTTCAAAGTAAACATGCAGAGATGGTCAACAAGCTGGTCAGCGCTCACCACTTCCCCTCTACCCTCATTCACTGAATCTATTCCTTTTCTTTTAAATAATTAAATCAATAAATATTAAAATATAAATGCAACTTGTATCCACTTTATTTTATTTTATTTTTTTAAACAAAATTATTTATTTATTTAAATGGTTTAACTGATTTATTATTTAATAAAGATTTATTTTATATATGTGGGGACCTTTGAGTTCAATAAAGGGAGGTCGTGTGGACCTTTTCACGGAATCCACTCTTTTTTGCTTTTTCTTTCATAAATAAATTTTTATTTTTGATTTATATTTAAATATATATTTTAAAGAAACATGTCGGCTTTTAAATTTATAATACGTAAGCATTACGTATTAAATTAGACAATGTTTTTTTAATATTTAAAGATCGTTTATCAAACACTTATCCAGTGAGTGCTTATCAGTAAAATTTTATATTATTATTTACTTATCGGGTAGGATTTTAGTCCACCAAAACGATATCGATCAGTTTCCAAAGTACTTATCCAATTAATCATTCGATGACCATCTAGTTGTCCAACCAACTATCATCCAATTTATTTATTTTCAAATTGCTTAAATTGAAATTTATTTTATGAGAGACGTTGAATTTTTAACTTCTCTTGTGTTGGTTTTAACACATTAAAAGTGATTAATCAATTTGTATTATTGTTTGAGAATTGGATTGAATTAACACACTGAATGAATCCAATCCAAACGGATCATCAATTAGATATCTGATGGATATCCAATAAAAGTATCCAATGGACGGAAACATACCGATCCAATAATCCATTGGATTGGATAGGTTCAGTTCCCTATTAGATGTCAACCAATGAACAGGCATAACAATAATAATGCTTGAAATTAAATTTTTAGAAGAAAAAATATATATTATTCAAATAAGAATAAACATCTCGTTTTAAATATAAAAAAAAAACTAAAATATAATTAGGATAATCATTGAGTCGTAACAGAATACTTAACTATTGTTTTTATAAGAACTTGTACTATTAAACTAAAAATAAATTACTTCGTTGTTAAATTTAAATTAAATTATATTATAATAAAAAATTGAATTAAAAAAAATCATAAAAAACAAAAACTTTTAAATAGTTAATTCGATACTAATACCTATATATTTTTTTCAAAGGGTAAATTGCATAAAAAGTAACGTACTTTAACTTGATTCATATTTTAGGTAACGTACTTTTAAAACTTTCATTTTGATACATAAGATATAAAGCTTTATATATTTAAGTATCCGGGTAACTGGTTGAAAACTAATTTTAGATTAAAAAATCCATGTCAATAACCACGTCAGCAAATAATATTGAGTTTGATACCACATCACTCGCCACATCAATATGATAACCGGTTATTTAAAACTTTATATCTTAGATACCAAAATAAAAGTTTTGAAAGTACGTTACCCAGAATAAGAATCAAGTTAGAACTACGTTACTTTTTTATGCAATTTGTCATTTTTCAAAATTTTAAGAAATCTTCATGTTTATATATTATCCAAAAATAAAGCTAGTCTAAAACCACATAAAACCGTTTTCTAACATCGACAGAAACAAAGAATAAAATAAAACACTAAAATCGAGATGTATCTCACTACATTGCACGAATACCCTTATAGTATAGATAAATACATTTAACCACCCTCTTTTTTTAAATAAAGTTCAAGTGGTTGTTTAAACTATTATATATATATATATATATATATATATATATATATATATATAGACTTGGGATCAAGTGAGACCAAAGATTTTTCGTGAGACCCATAAGACTAATTCTCAATCATCGGATTAGATGTACAATCTGAACATTCATAATCACAAAATTGTCACAAGACTTCTCAATAATTACAAAATTGTCACCGTACAACTTTAGACCATTAGATCATTAGTTTATAAAGTTGATCAATGAACATAAATTGGTCTTACAGGTTTCACGAAATATCCTTGGTCTCACGTGAATCAAATCTTATATATATATATATATATATATATATATATATATATTTATTTATTTATTTATTTATTTATTTGTAATGCAATTATTGCTGTTCAAACAGTGACATCCAAAGTAATAGAGCCTTTATAGTATTTTGACCTTGACTTGGAACATAGATATACCTCACTGCTGACGTTTTCTTCCCCAAGCCTCAAGGAGACGAAGCTGGTGACGTATCTGCTTACGTCATTCATCATCGTCACTACAAACGTTTTTCTCCCATCGCGTTTATTAATTTCATTTCACTATCAACCGTTTTTGTTTTGTCGGACGATGTTTCTTCTCTACGTGCATCACGTGAGTGGTTGATTATGACCCTAATTTACCGCTTATCACAAGTCAACAATCGATCAACATCGACGATGATTAACCGGCGGTGGTGGAGCGACATTAATGATCTCCGGCATTGACAAAAGAATGAGTTCAACCGTCGATCGGTGAAATTGGAAATCTGCCCACAATTGAACTCAAATTCAACATCGATCTTTAATTAATCCTTTCTTCAATGATTTCAACGGTGATCTCACCTTCCAATTGATGCAATCGAATCAAAACTCACCTGAATCGAATCGTTATTCAACAATTTGTTTCCCGATCGAAGTTGAAATCTGGGCACGGGTTTTTCTGGTCCAAGTATATCTTGTCTTTACCACGAACAAGTTTCCTGGAGGGATTTGGAGGACGGAAAAGAAAGACATCAAAATTCAGAAATATCACGTGTAGCCCAGACAAGAGTGGGCCATGTGGCTCATTGATATCGGTATGTGTAGTGATAAATCGACAAGGTTGGATTCACGTGAGACTAACATGTTTTCATAAGACCCGAACGACCACTTTTTTACACTTGAAACTTCACAGCATAATGTTGTGAAGGTAAGAAAAACCAAACATTCACAGCAAAAACACTGTGAAAGTTATATTCACACAACGTTTTGCTGTGAAGTTTCAAGTGCAAATAAATGGTTTCACAAAAATAAGTTGGTCTCACGTGATCTCATGTCCAAGTCAACATATATAATTATTAAAACCGAAATTAAATAAAACACGTTTGAGTACAGTGCAGTTTAGAGTCAAAACCACATGTTAATATATATATATATATATATATATATATATATCTTAGACTATATAAAAGAACACATCATATTGTACCATTTGTAGTAACGAACATTCGATATATCCAAGTAATTACATCATAAGTTTTTTGTAATAAAAAGTTTAAAACAGTTTAAAGTTTGATACTTCGTAAAACATAAAATTACTAAGTAGGATAACAATATCTGATTAAGGGCTTTTTGGTAATTGCTGAATGGTTTGGTGCAGAATGATTAAGTGGTCAGAATGATTAAGAGGCTCTCATGATATATTGAAAAATGAAATATAATTGTTTGGTAATTGTTTACAATAAAATTAGGGCGCTGAATGGTTAAGGGAAACCCATGATGCAAAATCATTAAGAGAATTTTAGAATTATTTAGAGGTAGACTTTTTTTTCCACCAAACAAGATTCACCTCTTAACGATTCAGATGCTACCTCTTAATGGAACTATTAAGAGGTAAACAAACAACCCCTAAGCCAACTTTAGGTACCCTTCTATTCAATAACTTAAAACATACTACATTATCAGTGAATTTAGTATGATACTGTATTTTTTTCCTTAGACCAGTAAGTATCGTACAAACAGTAATTGATAAGCAAACTTTTGTACCAATGTCCAATATCATGCGCCAAAATTTGTACGCTAAGACTATAATATTTTGGTTGTTATAAGTTGATAGTAATACAACATAAATATCATAATCCTATACAATTGTATATTCAGGTCCACGATAGCTTAAGGCCAAAAAAAAATTCAAATTCAACACATATATGCAATTGCGACAGTAAACTTGTTGAATTTGACATTTTTTTGTCTTTTAGCCAGGTTCACAATATTACAGATGTAGTGACATTTTGATCAAATCGGGAAAAAAAATAGTTAGAAAACCAATTTGAATAAAAGAAATGGTCATTTGAGCTTATTTCAATTAATCATTACAATATAAAATAGAAATATAGGTACTATTTATATGAAACATCTTTGAGGTTGTTTGTTTACCTCTTAATAGTTCCATTAAAAGACTGTCTTTGAACCATTAAGAGATGAATCTTGTGTGACAAAAAAAGGGGTATGCTTCTTAATAGTTCTAAAACCTCCTAAATGATTTTGTATCATGAGTCTCCCTCCCAACCACCCAAGTGAGATTTCAAAATCATATGTTTGAGGGATTTCAAATAAATCATAGGATTTCAAATCCAAAAAATCCTGAAAACCAAACATGGATTGAAATGGATTTGAAATCCAAATCCCTCCAAATCAATTCCTGCAAATCAAATGGACCCTAAAAGTAATGAAAGTAGATGTTTATGAAAAAAATAACACTTTATTAAATGTATTAAATATTTTAATAATATACCAATATAGTTAATGTTAGAACTGTTAAAACATAGTAGATATTAAAGTTGGATATAATATTTTTTTAAAGATATTAACTTTTTATATTATATTTTAGAAAAACTGTATATTAACAATTGGAAATGTTTAATAGTTGCATAAAATTATTGTATTTTTATGCAATATTTTAAAATATGATTTATATAAAAAAGAAAATACAGACTTTTTTTACATAAAAATAAAATCAAATAAAATATTTTGCTTTTTTCAAATTAAAAAAAATAAAATATAATTCTTAAAAATAATTGTTTTTGACCCAAAATAGGGTTGAAATAAATTCATTTTGACTATGACTTAAAAGTCAATTTGACTTGGGATGCAGCGAATCGTTTTTCTCCGGAGGAAGGGGACGATCAAGATGACGTAACGGCTTACGCCATATTTTTTTGTCATTTTTAATGAATTACGAAATTGGTCCCTATGGTTTGGGGGATTTTACGAATCTTGTTCCTAAACTTCAATTATTACAGATTTAGACTTAGTTTAATTGATAAAATATATAATGTGTTCGATTCTTCTTACATAAGTGAAGGTTCCTTTTAAGGTAGTGTACGTTATGCATATTTTGTATCGGTCATCTCCTCAATTCGATCTTTCATTGTTTTTTTGGTCTCTTTGATAATTTTGTGAAACTGGTTCAACCTCATAAGGATAGATAGAGAAGGGACTGATCAGAATTCGCCACTTGTAATCTGTTTCGATTCCATCTTGTTACGTTGACATTCACAAACACGATCCATGCCGGTCCTAGGACTTTAATTGTAAATGCCCCTATGCTAAAAAGGTCTCCCTAAATGTTAGAATTCGGCCATTCGGGATTTCTATCTTCGATATATTGGATCTAACTTCATGACCCTTAATTGGCTGGAAATGGAACACCATTTTTTGAAAATCGAAAGAGCCAAACTTTGAATAACAATAGAAATTATTGGATGTTCACTGGTTCATGATGCTTTCTCAAGATATAGATTAGGCGCATTCAATATTCATCACTACCGGGCCTTGAGCATGTTGTTTGTAGTTAAACTAGGTAACTTTACCATGCGAGTTGATTGATGAAAGAAAACATTAATAAGTTTGAATTCGATATAAAGTGTTAAAAGGTATCACAGTAATTATGGTACAATTTTATTTCTGAATGTCGTTAGAATAAAGAGAGTTAAAATACATTGGTTACAGAAAAATAAATATGTGTAGCGTAAAAGAAGTTAAATTGTGAAATGACAGAGAAAACATTCTATAGATATAGGACTAATTATTGCTTTTGGTTGTCTTGTTATAAGAATAAAGAGAGGTGTAATATATTGCTTGTGAAAAATAAAAATATAATTTATAAATAACATATGTCAATTTGGTATATTATTAGATGTAAAGCTGAATATTACATTCTATAATGAAATATCCAATAAAATTGTGACATGGAACGTGATTATAGTAGGAAATTATCAAATTATGTTTTAGCTTAAAGATTGAGAAATTATCATTTTTTCTTCTTCTATGAATATCCCGAGTCCTAAAAATGTAATAGAAGATAAATAATTAATTGTTTACAAAAACAATCTGTAATCTTTAAAATAAAAATAACAAAATTGTCAATCCAAGATATCTAGATCGACTTCAAAGTCCATATTTTGTGGAAAATTAAGGTAGCAATTCAAAATGAAAACATACAATTCCACGTTTTTTTGTATCCAATCTCATGGGGATATTGAGACATCTAATTGGTTTGGAGATATTGGGGAATTTAATTGGTTTTCTCGGAACTTCAAAGATGAAGTTAACACTCCAGCAACTGACTTTGTCATAGACTTTTTATGTTCCTCTTTATATGGTTTCTCTAATCTCCTTTAGTTTGCTTATAATCATATACAACAGAGTAGATAGAGAGATCGAAAAAATGGAAGTAAAAGACCCATAATTATTGTTTAATATCTTTCTATAGATGCATAGAAAGATAGAGAGAGACATACCGCCAGCTATACTGTCAATCCATAATTTCTTATCGGGATCAAAAGATGGAGAATAACAAAGAAGTTTAAGATAAAGAGATGTAGAAGAGAAGGAATTGTAACAGTAGAAAATGAATAGTAAAAACTTTACATTAAATATAAAACCTAAAATAAAAGGGAAAAATTGAGAAAAAAGAAAGGTATGAATATTGAATAATGATATGTAGAGATGTCACGTCAACATTGTATGTTTCTGTTTTATAAATAGATATATATATAGATTACTGTTGTCTAATTTTTAAATTATTGAACAGTGGTACGGAGTGTGTTTATAATATTTTTATGATATTTAATAACTAATATTAATTTTTATTAAATATAAATTCATTTGTTAAAAGAAGAAGGAAAATACTATTTACATTATACGTTCAATCGGAGCTCCTATAAACAGTCGAAGGATTAACGGCGATAAAAGACGAACGAAAACTTCCCTCCATTTTTCTCGGATGCTTTCGCGAATTAAATCACCTTTGAACCCATTACTCGTGAAGCATAAACCCCCATACATAGCGACAGTAACACAAGATATCCTCTATTCCTTGTTGGACCACTGCTCCAATGGCAATCACGTATATCAGACTCATGGGTTCATGTTTACTCGAGGTCTTGATCAAGATAATCTCCTTCTCAGTCGGTTCATCGACACTTGCTCTATCACGGGTCTCTTGGACCATGCAATTTCGGTGTTTTCTCATAAGACGTGCAAGAACATATACCTTTACAACACCATGATCAAGGCTCTTTTGAGTAATTCTCGTGTCAAAGACGCCGTCTTTGTTTACAATGAAGCTCGAGTTATTGGGTTGAGACCTGATTCTTTTTCGTTTCCTCTTTTGTTGAAGGCTGTGATTCGTTTGGGTAAGGGTGGTTTGAGTTTGGGAAGAGGTGTTCATTGTCAAGCAATTAGTGTTGGGTTGGATAGTGATGTTCATGTAGGAGTGGCGTTAGTTCGGATGTATTCATGTAGTGGGTATGTTTGTGATGCTAAGAAGGTGTTCGATGAAATGCTCGTTAGAGACCTGGCGGCTTGGAATGCAATGGTTTCTGGGTATTGTAAGGTTGGTGAGATTGAGACAGCGTGTGCCTTATTTGAGATTATGCCTGAGAGAAATGTGATATCTTGGACAGCTTTGATTGCCGGATATGCTCAGGTGAACAAGCCCTCTGAAGCGGTTGCTTTTTTTAGAAGAATGCAAATAGATGGTGTGCACCCTGATGAGGTTGCAATGTTGGCTGCACTTTCGGCTTGTGCCCAGTTGGGTGCATTAGAGCTTGGTGAATGGATTCATGGCTACATAGATCAACATAATTTACGAAAAAGCATACCTCTTAACAATGCACTTATTGACATGTATGCGAAATCAGGGAACATAAATAAGGCAATGGAGGTTTTTGAAAGCATGAACGATAGATGTGTTATATCATGGACAACTGCCATTGCTGGATTGGCCTTGCATGGTTTTGGAAAAGAAGCTCTTGATATGTTTTCTAGAATGGAAAGAACTCATGTTAAGCCAAATGATGTTACACTCATAGCGGTTCTTTCTGCCTGTGGCCATGGTGGGTTGGTGGAATTGGGTCATTGGCATTTCAACAACTTGCTTCCAAGGTATGGGCTTCAACCAAGGGTCGAACATTATGGTTGCATGATTGATCTACTAGGACGGGCTGGATGCCTATGGGAGGCACAAGAACTTCTGAACTTGATGCCTTTTGAACCAAATGCAGCTATTTGGGGATCTCTTCTTGCAGCATCTAGAATTTATGGAAATGTTGAGCTTGGAGAAAGAGCTTTGCAACATCTGATCATGTTGGAGCCACATAATAGTGGAAACCTTTCCCTTCTTACGAATATGTATGCTGCTGCAGGCCAGTGGAATGAAGCTGGGTTGACTAGGAAAGTCATGAGGGATATTGGTGTGAAGAAGATGTCTGGTGTGAGTTGCATTGAATTGAATAGTAGAGTTCATGAGTTTATTTCTGGAAACAGATCACATCCTCAATCTGAGAGAATATTTGAAGTTTTGTCCCAGTTAAGTAGAATAATGGAGGTGGTAGGGTACATGTATATTGAAAGTTGGAACCTGCTTGACGATATTTCTATTCAGTGTGATCTTGTCTAAAAGCAGTCGGATATACTTTTCCACCAAAAGAATCATGCAAGGGGTCAGATCAATTCTCTTGGCATTCTGGGTGATACAAGATTGGTTTCGGAGGTTGTTCTATTATGTGGCTGATAGAAATTTGTGTTTATGTTACGAAACTATATATACACGATAGGATAGGTGTTCGCTGATCAACATTCGATAAGCATGTATTTTATGATAAGTGTTAGAAGGCATTTGCACAGGTTAGATTCGGCACCATCATCCTAAAGCCATTTGTTACAAGTTGAAGTTGGTATTCTATCTACTACGTTATGGAATTCAACATCATGTTTCTTGATCAGACAGTTATGTTATCCTTACGCCTTGACTTTCTGTAATATATGCTAAAAAGTAGTATCCATGTACATATGCATGCATATACATGACAATAGCAAATATCTATTTATACATATCATGTGAATCTGAATCTGCAGCGTGTAGCTATGTAGAAAAACAAAATATATTATTAATATTATCGCTGTACAACATCTGCCATATATTTACATTATACAAAAGCTGAATGTCATGAATCTTCCTTCAAAAGGTAGTTCCAGCTATAATCTGTAGCATAATATTGTAAAATATCATCCCATAAGCTGATGCTTCCATCACATGAACGCCTTTTAGCACCCATAGACTGACATCCACGTGACACTTGGCTGCTACACCAGTTTATTGATACTAGAATTTAACTCGACAGGATATAAATATACTGGATATAAACATCTAGTTCATAGACGGGACTCATTTCTGTCCTGTCCCACTTGTGGTAGACAACAATTTCACACAACTAATGTAAAAAGTCTAATACATGTAGCTTATCAACATTTTGAAAGCTTTAACTCTTTAAAGCTTGGAAGAAGTCATGCTCAAAACCCAAGCTTTCAAATCCCAATCCTAGAAGAACAATGCTGTACAATATCAGAATATTTTCTTTTAGGAGATCTGAGAACCCTGCCAAGATGGATAATTAAAGAACGTTAGATGGTTGGCATACTGATTTCATGTAGTCAGGAATCATATGGTTTTCACTTGTTCCTGCTGTCTTCTTTTTCAGAGTCAAGTTAGTTATAGAACATGCTTTATGCTGAAAAATAGGAAATGGTCAGCATGTGATTGAGCCACAAAGAAAGACATTAATTGATTGGAGAATCTTTTACCTCTGGTTTGTGCATTTGCGTGTGTTTGGGACGAGAGCTTGGTCAAATCCTTGGGAACGAAATTGTCAATAGCAGAAAATTTTGGAGTTCTCACTTCATAAAGCCAAGATTTCTTTCCAGGCACTGAGTATTGAGAATGGGTACATTGTTCTTCATGGTTTCCACCCATGCCGGTAGGAACCTTTTCTGAAGGTGATTTCAGTTCTGATCTTGAAAAGGAAACTTCAGAAACTTGCGCAAGGCCAATGGCACTGCTATCAGCATCTGATGTAGAAACATTGGTAGGTAATTCATCTTTCAACTTATAGGCATCTGAATACCCTTTTTCATGTGTGAACACTTGTGATATAACCGTCCCATCGACTCCATTAACATAATCATCCTGATGAGATGTGTCACTAATGGAATCGCATGGCATAATCTGATAATGGATGTCACCTTCGATAGATGAATCATCCACACCCGTACTTAATTTTGTACTGCCAGTTGATGGGATTGACGAGTTGTAGTCAGATCTGGATGCTTTACCTGCAAATCTTACATCTGCTCGCAATAAACTTCTTGGCTTTTCTGATACTGTCTTTGTGAACTTATAATCAGTCATTTCCCTGCCAGTTAATTTTCCCTTTCTCATCTTTTCCGTGGCTTTACTTTTCTTTACAGGAGTTGGGATAGAGAGAACCCGCTTATTCTGGTGAGCATGACTGCTACTATTTGTTTTATGCTCTTGTAAGTAAAGCAAGTGGTTAGAGTCTGATACACTTGTGGAACTGAATTCTGCATCCTCGCTGAGACTTGAGTGGACAGATCGATCAGTTGAATTCTTGGATGAACTTCTTTGTTTTCCTATGCCTGTTCTGAAGCTACATTGCGACATATCTTGGCTGTATTCTGTGTCATTATCTGCCAAATTTATCTCATTCAGACCTGTCAAGCAGCTTGCTCTCGAGATACTGCTCCCCGAGTAGCTTTCTGTCATGCCCTTTATAGGAAAACTCACAGATTCTGCACGAGACAATGGTAATTTTTTTCTTCTTGCAGGTTTAATGTCTTTCTTATATGAAGTTTGATGACCCGTTCCTGATTTTCGTGTACTGCAGATTGTGGGCTTCATAAAACTTGGCATCTTCGATTTTGGTGGCATTGCAGAAATTTCATCTGCATTTGGTTGCGAGACGTTCAACGACAATAGAAACCCATCCAGTTTAGCATTTGAACCTGATGATGTCTTTGTTAGAGATTCCAATTTCTGATTCAACTTCTTGACTTCTTTCCTAAGTTTGTCACGGATGTCTTCGATCTTTTGCATTTCCCGTTGCAGGTTAGTCATTGCTCCTTCCCTCATTGCTCTTGCTTCCTGTTTCAGTTTGGTGCTCAGTGTTGCACATAATTATGCAATTGAAGTAAGGATACAGTGACGTTTTACGATTTGATGAACTCACATTCGCTTCGGTCTTCCCTAAGTGAATGCTTCTCAACCGTAGTGCAAAATTTAGAGAACATACTGTCTCGCATAAATCTTCTTCTTTGGGACTGACATGAACAAGCATCAGTGTTTTGGAATCCTCTCCTGAAATGAACAACATGAAGAAACACTTAAGTTTAGAATGCTAAAAAAGGTTTGGTTTGATTCAGGTTTGGTCGCAGCAGCCCCTCATGGATATTAATTTCTCGAACTAGACTGATCAATTTGAGTTCGCTTTGTTGATCAAAGTAATTAATATTTGTTGTAACAAAACCGATTCTTGATCGCTTATTGTTTAAATCCTGCCAGGGTGGATCAAAACCTCAGCAGAAACCCTCATCAAAATCTTTCAAAATTAGGCCAGTTGTTTGCGACTGACGGGTCTGATCGTCCCGTCAGAATCGAAACCATCAAAAGAAAATGTGGAGGTATGGAGGCTCTTCAAGGAGACATTCATGAGTGATCTCCAAACCAAATCATGTCCAAAACTGGTCTACATATCAGCAGGGCACCAGAAAAACACAGTGGATTTTGCAGATTGCTCAACTTGCAGATGTTGGCAAAGATGATAAAAGGAGATGAGCAATTGCAGCTCAGCACCTTTTGAAACAACCCAAAAGTCGAAACCCTTTTATCATATTCTCTCTGAGTGTTTTGAACGTTATGCTATCAAGTGTCGGAAGTAAAGATTGTTGAACTATCTTGTTCAAACAACTAAACTGCAAAGAGGGTAAAAGCTATCAAGTGTGGTAAGTAAAGATTTCTTGAACATTATGCAATCAATATACATAAGATAGATATGAAAAATGGTTGGCTAGGTTGAATATGATTACCTAATGAATCTTTAAGCACTTGTGTCAGCTTGCTGTTCCTGAAACACAAGAATACTTCACTTGGAATGGCTGAATTCAGATGCTGCTGCAAGTTTTTAGAGCTTGGACTACCATTTAAAACTTTGAGCAGGTCTTAGGTATGCATGTATCCAAGGAAAGTGTTGCTTTATGCATTTGATGTTGGCAGAGGGCCTGTTTGTTAGCAGCTTAATGGGACTCACAGCTTATTCGGTCAGCTATACGTAACTGTTTGGTAAATGATATAGAAAGTGGCTTAATCAGTATCAGAAAGCCAAGTTTTCTCCAAAGCTGCCCTCCCAATTAGAAAACACGCTCCTTCTATCTATGAAAAACCCTCCCAAACAAAAACCTTTACAATTTATACAGACAAATTAATTCACACAACAGCTTTATCCATACAGGACTTAATGAAAAACCAACCACACAGCCCCTCAAAGTGCCTTGTGGTTCTTTGGATGAATGCAGAAAACAAGAAGACATGCAAAACTATAATGTGACGCAATGGAGCTTCACTTTGTTATAAAGGTCAACATTTGAAAATTCTTTCATGTTCCATTACCTGTAAGGTATGTGGCTATTTTTCCTTTGGAGGGCGTTGATGACATCGCCAAGGGCAGAAAGTGAGAGGTTGATAGCTTTTCCTTCTTCAAATCTTCTTCCCCATGCCTTGGTTTTAAGGACACGCTCACTTCCTCCCAGATCAACCATCCAAATTTTATTCGTAATCTTTCTCCTCGCAGTGGCATCAGAACAAGTCATTGATATGCGTATCATGCTGCAAGGGGAAGAGTTTTAAGAAATTCAGACTCTTGAAGTTATACTCACTCAGAAACCTTATAGACCAGATTTTGGTTAATTAGATCATGCTTTCAGCTTATCAAGCTTAATTATGAAATTCATGCTCTTAGGGTAAGGTTCAGGGAAAACCGTAAAAAATGAAAAACTGAGGAAGACCATAGTAACCGTTCATCTGTATAATATGCTCATATGCATACAAGTAACTGTGGGTAATTTTTCCGGTATACACATGTGCATAACATGCACACGTGTAGAAACTAGGAAACATCTTCAATTACTTGTATGCACATGTGTATACCGTACAGATGAAAGGTTATTAGGGTGTTCCTCAGTTGTCCATTTTTTGGGGGGTTTCTCCTGAACCTCCCTCATGTTCTTATTTCAGGAAAAGTGGTTACCAGTGAGATCTACTAGAAGCTTTATTGGAATTTGTTGAAGCGGTCGATCTGAGTTGGCTTCCTAGCCTATAAAGGCTAATTGCATGATTAAAGTTGCTGACTTGGATCGATACAAGATTGTCTATCACAATCCCACCATTCGGATCTGTTTGGATGGAAAGACTGCAAGTAAGAAGTTTTCAATTTAAGAAATTGTCAATGTCTGCAACTGAATTTGAATTCCACATCGTCAAAAAAAAATTCACAACTGAGATCAATGGAACTCGTGTATGTGTCTTTACGTCTGTCTTGACACTAGCTATAAAAATAAGGGCAAATTGCAGGAAAATGCAACGTATTTTGGTATGATTCCTAATTTGCATTACATACTTTCAAAACCTTAATTTTGGTACCCCGGAAATGATATCTCAAAAAAAAACATTTAGACTACAGTAGTTAATACGAAATAGGAATCAAACCAAAGCAATGTGCATTTTCATACATTCTCAATATGTAAACCATGTACCTAAATGTTTAAGATGTCACATCTGAGGTACCATAATGAATTTATATGTTCCCACATATTGTAGGGTCAGGTTCAGGGGAAAACCGCAAAAATGGAAAACTGAGGAGCACCCTAGTAACCATTCATCTGCACGGTATGCACATGCGCATACAAGTAATTTGTAAGTAATTTTTCCGGTATGCAAATGTTCATAACATGCACACATGCATAGAAACCAGGAAACATCTTCAATTACTTGTATGCACATGTGCATACCATACAGTTATTAGGATGTTCCTCAGTTTTTCGTTTTTTTGGGGGTTTTCCCTGAACCTCTCTCACATATCGTATGCTTTGAACTCACCAAGGTGGCATAGGATCAGTTGATTTTCTTGCCTGAGGTATGAGCAAATCTTTGAGATGACCAAGGTAAATTTCAAGCATGCTGAAACTAAATAGGTATGTATGGTTGCCATCCGCTGCTTGCTTGAATAATTCCTCCATAGTGCGGGGCACTACCCCTGGACAATCTGGGGTTCCTTCCTATAAATCTACCGGTTTAAACTTGTTTGAGCAAATAATACAATATGCATCTGATGAAGGATCATGTGAGAATAGAAGTTAAAGTGAGAAGTATAAGAAGGGATTTGGACCCTTGATCTCTTTTAATCCCCAAAGAACCCATGAATTGCGCTTTAGAAGAGAACTGATCTATCATATCTCATTAGTGTTGATCTAGTAGTTCTCTTCGGTTAGGATTGATCTAAGAGTGGAGATCCCTTCTTACCCTTCTCATCATAACTTTCATTCTCAACGAAACTCAACCCATATGCATCTTCTATAGCTATGTCAAGATGTTACCATGGTGAAAGTTTTGCCGGTTCCTGTTTGCCCATATGCCAGTATGCAAACATTGTATCCATCCAATGCAGATTTGATAACGGGTTCAATTTCCAAAAATACTTCATCTAACAGTTTAAGATCATGATAGATTCATCAATTAGATATGTAAAGTGTGGATAGAAGGGTGAAATCACAGAAATGGAAAGCACCTTGTGATGAAGCAGGGTGAAAAACCGTGTCAAAGTTGTATAATTTTGTCTTTTTCTCAGCAAAGTTAAGGAGAACACCATTTGAATCTACGGGTACAACAGGTTTTAGACGGCTAAATTTCTCACCATCTATGGTGGGTCTAATGCGACAAAATACACGAATGTTTCCTGAAATATCAAAAAAAAGGTAAGAGCATTATATTTAGGGCAAAGTGCATGAAAAAGCAACGTACTTTGGCTTGATTCCTTGTTTTGAGTAACGTACTTTCAAAACCTTCATTTTGGTACTTTAGATGTGGCATTTCGAACGTTTAGGTACCATGTTTACATACGAGATTGCATGAAAACTTAACATACCTTGGTCAGATTCCTATTTTGTGTAGCGTACATGGGACTTAGGGTCAGTTTATTAGCAACTTAATGAGCTTAATAGGACTTATAGCTTATTCAGTCAGCTACATAATAGTGTTTGGTAGTATAGAAAGTGGCTTATTCAGTAAGCTTTTAGGGGCGGGCTCTATGCAGCAAGCCAAGTTTTTTCCAAACCTGCCTTTCCCAATTAAAAGCCACGCTCCTTCCATCTATGAAAAAACTCTGCCAAACAAAAACCTCATATCAACCGATTAATCCACATGTACAGCTTTATCCATACAGGACTTAGGTGTTGTTTGGTTGATTTTCCATTAATGTATGGATAAAGTTGTCTACATGGATTAATATGTCTGTATAGATTAGGAAGGTTTTTCATTGGAAGGATTTTTTCATAGATGGAAAGAGTGTGTCTTTAGTTGGGAACGGCAGACTCGGAAAAAAACTAAGCTTTCTGCATAAAGCTCCCCCTGGAAGCTTACTAAATGCTACTCTTTATATCAATAAACCATTACCAAACAGTTATGTATAGTTGACCGAATAAGCTGTGAGTCCATTAAGCTGCTTACAAAGAGGCTCTTTAAACCAAAAGGGTTATGGCTTAGTGGTTGAGGTCCGGGGAGATGTGGTGGAATATCTCATCTGCCAGGGTTCAATTCAAGGCGTACAAAACGATTGTGGACACTAAGTTTATCAGAGTTGATTTATTGCAGTCACAATTTACCGGAATTGGTCCGAGTATAGCCTGGGACACCCTTCCAAAAGAACATGCCCTTAACGAGGAACCAACCAAACAGCCCCTAAATGTTTACCATATCACCTTTGAGGTACCAAAATGAAGGTTTTGAGAAGTAAATTTCATTTAATAGGAATCAGATAAAAATACATTACATTTTCATGCACTTTGGATTTACCCTTATATCTAGTACCTATCTCTATCATCTCCATCATCTAAAGCAGTTCATCAGATTTGAGTACCTTTCAGCTGTAGAAACTCATTAAGAACTTGTCTTCTCTGTGCACTCAATTCAGAAATCTCCTCATTCAATGTGGCAAGTTCACCTGTCGGCAATCAAGAAAACAAATTTAGATTCAGAAAGATGATTACGGAACACCAAGGTAAGTTCTTTTTCTTCTAACTTCTATATATGAAAACACAGATTGATCGAAAGACTTTACCATGTATCTTTGATATTAGAAAAGCATCAAGATCATCATCGTGATCATGGTCATTGACTGAATCATCACAATCATTCTCATAATCGGCCGTTGATGGCAAGCTTTTGATAATGTCACACACGGTATTAGCCCAGGTAGAAGTAGTTTCGTTCTTGAATCCCAGGAGAGAATGGATTGTTTGAGATAAACTTTTGAAAGATTTCTTGGTATCCTTCATCTTCTTCATTCAATCTTCATATGATCATAAGGCAAAAGCTACAAAAAGATTTAAAAGTTAAAGAATTAAAGATGAATACTTTCATGATTTGATTTGCTGGATCAGATTACATGTAGTTGCTACGTTATGCAAACATCAATATGGGATTTTTAACATTTAAGAATAGGTATTGAAATACACCCATCATCAGAAGCTGACCCACTACTTTAGGAAGTTACCCTCTCATTCTCCTCTTTCTTATGATCAGTCAAAATCATCACAAATAAAGAAAAAACAAAGTTCTCTTAACTTGGATGTTAAGAAAAAAGGAAATTTAAGTCCACGTAGGGATTACCCAACTCAGCTTAATCCAAACAGGTTTCTTGGAAGAACTCAAAGATCACGAGTTCGAATCTTATGACCCCTGAATAACAAGCGGTGCACCGTCTGCGAACAGCGAAAGTTTTGTGTCCTTTAGTGTGATTTCTTGGGTTTTTCTCAAAAAAGGAAAAGGGAAATGGTCAGTAATGAACAAGAAGAAGATGGTTGAGTTTTGGTTTGAGAAAAGAAAAGGGAATTGAAAGAATGGAAATGGTCAATTATGACCAAAACAAAGATGAGAAAGTTTTCTTTGAAAAGTAGGAGTATGATCAGTTTTAGTGACTTTGGATGCTGCAGAAAAACAGTTTGTTTGTATTTAGATGCATAGACCAAAACAATACGTCTAACGTACATCTTATACTCTGTGTGGGATTTACTGGGTTAGTTTGGTTTTTATCTGATCAAATTGGAATAATATGTAGTATTAGTGTGTATGTTTGATGTTTCAGATAATTGAGATTCCTTGGAAGTACATCACATGTGATAGCATGAAGGAAAATCCAATGTAAATAACAGAAGCATTTTTGGAGTGTGGGTTGTGGACAGAAAAGCATACATTCTTGAATCAGTATGATTACTGAAGAGAGAGACAGAGAGACAGAGAGAGGTGGTTCCTTTGTCATTTTTAATCTGAGATATATTGTGATCACATTTCTATACTGAATTGATTTGTATACTGTGCAGGATAAGTTGTACTTTACTTCTTAAGTTTGAAATGAACAAGTAACCATGTTACTTATATATTTTTTTTTGATGGAGAGGGGGGAGGCCCCTCTTATCAAGAGAAAACACTAAATGCTAAAAGCAAGCCAAATACGCACTCGGGTGGGGGAGAACCACATCCACCAGAAAAAACCAAGGCACCCCGAGGGGAAAGAAGGAGGAAGACAGAAAAGAAGAAAGAAGAGGAAGGGGAGAAAGAGAGAGAGACAAAACAATCATTATACTTTTTTTAAGGTAATTGTGGATATCTGAACCAATTTATACGCACCGACTAATCGTTGGACAATCACAAATGGCCGGTCTGTCACTACAAGAGCTTTGACAGCGCCTGAATATGAATGCAGGAAATATAAGATTTCCCCTGTATCCTTTTGATCTTAATGTGTGTCACACAACTCAAATGGAAAAAAAACACTATTGGTTGCAATTTTGTTGAATTATGAATTTTATTTTAATTTTTTTAGAAAACCAACTATTGTTGCAAAAAACAATTTAATTTTTATGAGTAAAATGTGTGAAATATCAACCTTTATTAAAAAAAAAAATTAGTAGTGTGTTGTATATATCAAATATTACACAAATTACCATGTTTCCATATTATCTCAATTACATGGTTTAGACAAACTCTAATATATATAGAAGACAAATTGCATGAAAAAGAAACGTGATTCTTATTTTAGGTAACGTATTTTCAAAACTTTTATTTTGGTACCTAAAATATAAAGTTTTAAGCATTTAAGTACCTAGGTAACCTGTTGAAACATTAACCGGTTATCATGCTGATATGACGAGTGATGGAATAAAATTGGGTTGAATAACAAATAATAATACCACATTACTCGCCACATCAGCATGGTAACCGCTTAATGCTTCAACCCGTTACCCGGATACTTAAATGTTTAAAACTTTACATTTTAAATACCAAAATGAAAGTTTTGAAATATTTTTTATTGTCTAAAATTATTATTTTCTTGAAAACACAGCATTCTAATTTATATATATATTTTTGGTGTCTTTGCACTTACCGTACGAATTTTAAATATGTTCTGAAATTGGGTTGTGAAAAAGAAAGACGTAAATATAATTAACAAATAAAAGATAAGATACCAACAACTACATAATTAATTGCCATGTTTTTAATCCACGCCACCAACTTTTTTTATCTATCAATGAAAACACCATTCCAACCCTATTTCAACCATCTTTCTTTCATTATTATTTTATGTTGGTTTCAATCTAACTTCTACAAATTTAAGGGGAACTTAGCAAACTAAGCCATTTTAGACTAAGAAGATGTTTGAGTGGTTTTCTATTAAATCTTGTATGGATAAAAATTAAGGACGGATTTATAGTGGTGCATACGGTGACACGTGCCACCGTATTATTCCTCCGTCGAAGGGTAAAAAAATTTAGGTTCGTGAAAGGTGCAACCGTATTAATTTGTTGTGTACTACCGTGTGTATTTTGAAAGTACAATGAGAATAAGTTTATTTTGGTAGAGTTGGTTTGCAAGGTTTTTAGTCCACCCCAAACCCAAGTTCGAAGCCTGTTAGTGTCATTTTTTTAGTCAAATAGTGTCACCATTTGAATTTTTTTTCGTATATTTGTTTTTTATAGTCAAACGGTGTCACCGTTTGAAATGTTTTTCCATGTATTTTTTTTTATAGTCAAATGGTGCCACTGTTTGAAAAAAATATGTGGTCCATCCTTGATAAAAATGTAAGTGTAGATTAATCTGTTTGTATAGATTAAGAAAGTTTATGTTCGGAATGGATTTTCTATAGATGAAATGAACGTGTTTTTTTAATTTGGAGGGCAAGTTTAGAAGGAAAAAAAACTCGACTTTCTGCTTAAAGCTCCTCCTATAAGCTTACTGAATAAGTCAATTTCTATATAATTAAGCCACTACCAAATAGTCATGTACAACTGACCAAATAAAGTGTAAATACCATTAACCTCATTAAGTTGCTAACGAACAGACCCTCTTCAACCAACTTTTTTTCAAATTGACCAAAATAGCTAAGAATTCGTAAGTGTTACTTTCGCAACTTGTAAAATGTACTTTTTTCTGAATTAAATATGATTCTAATGGATCGGCTTGTGAAATGGGAACCGTGGCTTGCGAATTTCATAAAATTTATATATAATAATGTTTTATAATAAGTTTAAAACATTTATTTTGTAATAATCAATTAATAAAAAAGTAATTTAATTACTCTCATTAATTTTTTTAATAAACTATTTATAAAGAATGAAATTGAAATCCTACATACCAAACACACCAAAAACAATAATTCCATATCTTTCAACAAAATCCAAATTCCTCAAAACCGTTCATTCAAACCAACACCCTCAGTGGCTTGCGAAATGACCCATCATAATCATATTTTATTCATAAAAAGTACATTTCACAAGCTGGTGAAAGACACTTGCGAAACCTTGACTGTTTTGGTTTAAACATGAAAAATTGGCTAAAAATGAAGATTTCATCTAAAATGACTAAGGGGCCGTTTACCCAATTGCTTACCCGATAAGCGCTTATCGATATGAGTCAGCATTATGATTTATTTTGATGCGTAAGATTTAGTACATCAAAACATATCGAATGCAACAATTTACTGGATAAACGCTTACTTGGGTAAAAGTCGTCATCCTCACTTACCGGGTAAAACTCTCAATCATTCTTGTCGCTCTTACCCGGTAAGATTCTTGGCCCTTCTCATGTTTATCTGATGAAGAAATTTATCCGGTAAACACTTACCAAGTAAGTGTTTAGTAAACGGCCCTAACTTGGCCAATTTCTCTTTTTAAACCCATACTTAAATTTTGACTAAAGATGAGTTTTTACTCATAAATTCAGCAATTTGCAAGACAAACCTGGTAGAGTCTGAAGGGGTAGGATTTAGTGATGAATGTACATAAAGCTTACCTCTTTCTCAAAATACAAAAGCCACAAAATTTGATCGTTTTCAGAGTCGAGCTGAAAAACACGAGAAAATTGCTTCCACGGATGGATACGCTCGATGGTTTTGTTCTTGCAATTGCAAAATTGCAATGATAAAAGCGAAAAGAGTCCAAAGCTAAGAGTTCATCAGGGCAACAATCGCTAAATCTTATGATAAAATAATGGTACTCAAGTTGTATATTATTTCGGATTTGGCCATTACGACTGTGAAGAAAGAGTGATCGGAAGCAGGCCCTGAGCAAAGAAGTAGCACTCTCGATCCACTGTGAAGAAAAAAAGAAGCCAATAAACTCGAATGTATTGTCAACAACATTCCATTATTAACAACACTAAAGGTGGGTTTGGCACACTGGACATGACCGCACAGAACAAGGATCACTGTTCCATGTTAGACAGGACTTTTATGTGAAATGGAGTAGAATAAAGTGGAACAAGCGTCCTCCACCCTTACCACATGGAACAAGGTGGAACAGACTTATGTTTTACCAATATAACCTCAAAATAAAACCAGGTCTATTCTAAAACATCAAATACGCATTCCTCTTTACAACCAGGTCTATTCTAAAACATCAAATACGCATTCCTTTGGTGTCAATTTAATCGTCTTGACGAAAACTTTTTAATGATATATTTTATTATAAAAAAAATATTTATTTTATTATATTTAATAAATTACATAATTAATCAAAATATATAAATTGGTCATTTTATTTATTCTGTCATGTCCAGTTTCGTCTTACCAAACACTGAACAACTGCTCTATTTTGTCCTATTCTATCACGTCCGGATACCAAATGCACCCTGAGTATCAATTGAAACCAAGCAAAAAACTTGTTGGCTTCATTCTTGAAAACAGAATAGTGCAAGAGACCAGAGAGAAACCTTGGTTTGTCGAAATGTTGAGCCAAGAATTTAGCAGCTCGGAAATTATACACGAACACCCAACTCGGAAATCCTCATTATCCTTTTGTTCATAGCAAGCCTCTTGTCTTTCAGAGATGATGCCATATTAGCAACCTGATTGATCAATGAGTGGAACCCGAAAGTTAGTTCTTGTTAAAAAAAACTATAGGTTGATAATATGCGGGATGGCTTTTACCTCTGCTCGCAGTCGCAAAGCTTCTCTACCGGGAATTTCTCGTAGAACTTCCATAACATCTGTTAAAAATGTAGGACATATAGCGTAAATTTGTATTTCCATTGCAGCATACATTGGTATTTGGTACTGTCAGGAGAGATTTAATTTAAAATAAAGAAATAAGGGGATGTTTGGCTGGTTTTCCATCAAGTCCTGTATGGATAAAACTGTCTGTGTAAATTAATCTGTCAGTTTAGATTGGGAAGGTCCTTGTTTGGAAGGTGCCTGTTATTTAATTGGGAGGAGCAGGTTTGGAAAAGACACGGTTTTCTGCATAAAGCTTCCTCCTAGAAGCTTACTGAATAAGTCACTTTCTATATAATTAAACCACTACCAAACGGACATGTATAGCTGACCAAATAAGTTGTTAGTCCCGTTAAGCACGTTAAGCTGCTAACAAGTGATTTAGCATCAACCCCTCTTTCTTGAGGCTGCATTTAGCATGCAAACAAGACTTCACTTGACAGCATTGGACAGACGAGTTTAGTAAAAAAGACGGTAGAAGCCACCCTTTGAGGCGCCCACCTCATCGCTCCCACGGTCATCATGGGGTTGGTAAATCAGTGCATGCATCCCATTGGCAGAGGAGAGGTGCCGTGCCTTGAACACAGGAGTTCACTCGTATGGATGAGAGTGTGGTAAGACAGGTGAAAGAATTGTGAAAGGTTTTAGAGTTTTAATTTGACACGAGTCATTTAGCAATTTACCAATCTTGTCTCATCTTACTGATTTTTGTTCCACCTATTTTGGTGGGACAAAAAAAATGCATTTTTGTCCTACTTAATCCCGCCCTGCATTTTTGCCCATGCTTGTCTTGTCCTACGCACCCTGCGAAATGTTTTTTAATTTCCTTTTCTTGAGGGGTGGGAGGCCATTGAGGCAATCATTGGGAAAACATTAGGTTTCAAACTTTATCCTCATGATGCGACTCAAATAAGCTTACCGTTGGCTTGAACTTCGACCTTGTGAGCCGATTTAGCAAGACTTTTGATCTCACCTCCAGCATTCCTACATACCAAATTAGTAAATAAGATTATTGCTTGAGATTACAAAATTACATGACCCCTACATCTGAGAAAAAAATTCAACATTTGACTCTACACAGTATTGATGAAGTGTGTGACAATTAGTTGGATGTCTACAATACCCTTCCATCAAAGAAAAAATAGATAGAAATTGCTTTTGACATTAACTTTTGGTTTTCATTCAAAGAAAATCTTATGGATCGAAGTCAATATCCCAAAGACACTTGTAATGATGACTTTAGGGACTAGGCAAGTTTACTTAAAATTTTGTCTAAATAGTCATTTTGATATGCAGAGACGAACCTAGAAAATTTTCCAAGTGGTGGCACCATTTGACTATAAGAAACAAATATAGGGATATTTTCCACAAAATCATCATTGGTATGTTGGTTAATTCATTGCTTTTCATACGTGAGGTCCTGTGTTCAAATCTTTTATTGCAATTTTTTTTTCAAAAACGTAATAAATCTGAAATTAAAAGCTAAAAACTAAGAAAATGACACCAATGGGATTCGAACTCGGTCTGGGCTCAAAGAAAAGCCTTGCAAACCAACTCTACCAAAGGAAACTTGTGTTCTCATTGTAGTTCCAAAATATAAACGGTGGCACACAACAAATTGATATGGTGGCACTTTTCACGACCCCATAACTTTCTACACTACACGGACGAACAAAACGCTGGCCCATGCCACCGTATCCAATACACTGGGTCTTCCCCTGTTGCTATGGTACATTACAAAATGGAAATAATTGTGATTTTCACGGGATGGAGGGAGTGTATAGTAAGAACGTGCCAAGCAGTGTACCTTAGTTCAGTATAGCCATAAGTCATATCTTTCTCAGCAAGAGCAGCCCTTTCAAGTAGCTTTTCACTCTCTTTCTTCATTAACTGAACCGAAATGGTCAAATGGTTTACGTTGTTTGCAGCTTTTGTTAGCTGTGCCTGCATGTACATTGCAGCCAAAAAAGAATGTTAGGGAAAATATAACCCAAAAATGACCATATTGGAACATGAAATGGGTTTCAGCATTGTGGCAAGCAGGTTTCCATAAAAGATAATGCAAAGATTGTAAGCTGATAGATCATAAGCCAGCAGATGAACCACGAAAGTGTAAGCACCTCCTCGGTCTGAAATCGACCCAAAGTACGGCGGAATAAGAACCTTCTAGGGCCTGCATATAGGAAGTCAAGAGATATAAATAGGCCAATCATGTCATTACATTCAACTAGAACACACACATTCACGAAGACCCTTGAAGGTACAGAACTTTACTCCATGGTACCAGTACAAAAAAGTACACACATATTTGCCTTGTCACGTCCATTATTTTCTAGACTAACCTATTACAGAATTGTTTATGAATTTGAACCCAACATACTTGGCCTGTGCGAGAACCGTGTGAATCACTACACTCCTTGATTCACATGGTTCTTGCCGGTTGACGCAACGGTTTTTCTACACACTCTATTCTGTTTGTATTCAGTATTTGTAAGAACTTTTCTTGAATTTAACTACAGGGTAACGTAAATGAACCATAACTATGTAGCCCTATTCCTAAAAATTGACCCCGAAATAGCATATCCAAATTATAAGAAAGCCTAGAGTCGCCAAAATTGCAGAATTTGCTCCCAGAGATCCTTTGACCAAACTGCCTTCATAATATTTTAGGGAAGGAAATAAATGCCTCCATTTCCGCCATGCAGCTTTCTCATCAGATAAATGCTGTGACTCCGACCAACTTCTTTGGATGTTATAGAAAAACAATAGAATGTGCTACTAGGAAGAAGATAGCATACGTCAAAATACTTGATGACAGTGGATGTTGCAGTTGAACAACGACCACGTGTTGCTATGATGCAAGCACGAAAGACAAGTTTGCCTTTAAACTATGAACTTAAAGCTGGTAGTTTTAGGTTTCTGACAAAAAAAAAATATGGGGCACTAATTGTTCATACAGGCCATGCCTAGTCCATAGAAGATGAATAAATATTTCAAAACCTAAATTAATAGGTTGGTACAGAGCTAAGGCATATGCTCAAGTATTCCCTTTCCCTTAAATTTTCACGTTGGTCTGAAAGCCAAAGAGCATTACGCCCACTTTTTAAGTTTCAGCAACTAGAATCCTATTTTCGGTGCTAATTGAAATGAGTGACTTTTAGTTATCGGCAAAACAAGTTTTTGAGCAAGGCAAAAACATTATGGGCGATCAAAACGAGCAAGATGATTACGTGGAAAAATAGTAGCTCCTATCAAATAACCGTTGTGAACATAAAAAAGATATATATTGGCTCTACTTTACAATAAAGAATAATACATAAGCCTCATTTAACAAGTTGAAGAATATCAAATGGAAAGAGATCCTTTCGCTACCTCTCATGAGGAGGAGACCAGCTGTGATTGCAATTCCAGCAGACATAGTTGGGTGTTCTCTTGCAATTGTTATTTGATCTGTTAAAACAAACGTATGAGAGAGAGAATAACTCAGCCTGTAGACAATCAAAGTAGTTAGCAACTTATTCCAAGAAACCTCAATTAACTGAGCCTTCTAAAATGTAGCATCACTGATGAGTTATCAAGAGCATCCTTAACCAATTACAAGATACCAATGACAACTACAAGATATAGAACCAGACCATACAATTTCCAGCAGGGTATTTGGATATATTTTCTTGCATTTCTAAAAGTGTCCTCTACGCAGTATGTTTTGCAATCGCAAATGCATTGTTAAATTAACAGAATGCAAAATGCATGCTGGTGAGAACATGTATGTGTGTGCACACATGGCATTATTTAATTCCAGCATTTCACCATTCTAGAACTACAAATTTAACTGAACTAGACAAGTTTTTGAACTATCATGGAAACAACTGAAGAGTTGTGAGCCAATTGGCTGACATGACAATCAGTCATCCTCTACATCTTATACTAGAAGAAACAACTAAAAAATGATAGAAAGTTCAAGAAACAATTTCAATGAAAAATAACACAATGTAATATGACAGCAAATTTTAGGTCTGTATCATGAAAAATTCCCTTGGAAGATCTTGAAGAAAGTGACCTTTGATCTTATTGAAGACTAAATCTTCATAACTCCTATACTGTGCTGTGTATTGAAGTACTTGATCCTGGAAAGTTAAACATGAAGAATAGAACTTAGAACATGTTCAAACAATGTTAGTAAAAGGAAAACCAAACGCAAGATCACTAATACTGAAAATGACTAGCCCAACCTCTCCCAAATTTTTAATCTCGAGCATCAAAAAAGGGACGGGGAAGTTAGAAAAAAAGAAGACCAACTAGTACAGATCAAATGCCAATGACCATTATAAGTAGGGAAGGTCTTCTTTTATGTGATAAATGATCACGAAGAACATATCAAAACTATGGTAAATGTAACTATCAGGTTGCAAATAAATAAGTGAGGAAGAACTAATATGGTTTGAACTTGTGTTGCATGAATATACTAACAAAGAACTGCCAATCTCTTAGGTTCTTGATGGGTGAAGCTCACACGACTGACAAGGATTTTCCAGAACATGAACCAAAATTCATGGGAATAGGTTTTCCATCATAGTATACACCTCAAGTATAATTCGTAAGTAATGATCTATGTGGATATGTGACAATCTAATCCCACCCTGAATGTCAAGGCAACTATAAGCAAAGGAGAGGTGGGGGACGGACAAATGAAAAAAATATAGGCACACAGAGAGGTATGTGCCATCCTATCTGCCAACTTTCAACCCCTCCCCCTCGACACAGTTTAGCGAAATTATACAAAAATTATTTCTAGTTTCATAAGTGTATACTGATAAAAAATGTAGGAATATTTCATTTGCTTCAGGCTTCAGCATAAATAAGGAAGCTCATTGATGGTCAGAGGGTGAGGAAAAACTGATCTTACAGCACATAGTCAAGACGCATTCTTTTAAATGCTTATCAAGCTATCTTTCTCTACGGTCTTATGTATGTTCACAATTTTTATATGATTCTTAGAGATTGAAAGCGTTTCACGATTGTTGCTATAAGATATTTACTTGATAAGCACCCATCTTTAGCTAGCACACCAATAGCCTTGCTTAAGTTCATGATACCAGGAATCAATAAATTCAGTAATATGACAAAACTAGCTTGCTGAATAGACAATCTTCTTACCCCACCCTGAATATCAGCATGTACACACAAGCTTGTATCATGCATTCATGCTTAATCATTTATACATCAATTTGTCCATTGTTTTAGATATAACATAGGTATGATTACATTAAGCTAGTTTTCAGACTAAAACCGATAAAGTCCATTCACAAAAAAATCATCCCATAGACTAACAAGCTCAGAGTGTGCAGTATATCAAATTTCCAAATTTAGATGATCATATTAATCCTTAATAATATCCTTCGAAACACATCAAATTTCTCGAATATAAACATTCATCCTATAGACGGAAGCCCTAACTATAAGGAAAGCTGTACGTGCAATGAAACATACACGAACATGATACATATGCATAAATATAGTACCTGGAGAGTTCGGATATGAGTGGACGAATTCTGCTGCAGCGAGCGGGCGGAGCGAACGGCGGAATCGGCGGATTCCTGTACCGTACGAGGCAGATCTTCAGAAATATAAGAATGCCATGGCTTTTCTTGCTGTTGATTCTCCGGCGTCCCGTCAGCGGCACTAGGTGGTGAATTAGCGGCAACCTCACCGATCATCTTCTCCTTCCTCCGTTCGTCGATCTCCCAATTTTTTCAGCTGATTCCTCTCTCACTTTTTGTCCGTTTTTCTTCCATTTTCGGGTTATTTTCATATGACATCAGCAAATATTCGTGTCCATTTCAAATTGCCCCTTCAAGTTTCATTCTTGAGCCAATAAAGCCCAAGTTTATTTATTAATGACAATATTGGAACAACTACATTAACTTTTTTGAGTAAATTACGTTTTCTGTCCCTATGATTTGTTAAAAAATGTCATTTCGTCCTCGTAATTTAGATATTATGATTTTTGTCTCTATAGTTTGTAAATCATTGCTATTTTCGACCTTATGATTTATAATTAATCGTTGTTTCAGTCCTTGTGGTTTAAAGTTCTTTATTATTTTGGTTTATTGTACTTAAAAAGGTAAGAATTAGTTCATGAACAAAAATAGCAATAAATTACTAATCATAGGAATGAAAACTGCAATTTTCAAACCATAGAGATGAAAATCATAATTTTTAATAAACCATGAGTTCATGTAAATTTTATATATTGTGTGTCATAAAATTGAAATTAAGTGTAAATACAACAGTGGATAATCCAACACACACTCATAACCATGCTTAGGTCAATGAAACAGAGCACATGACATATAGGAATGCAACTGAAATCATATACAAATACAGATGAATATGATGTTTTAGAGCACATGACATATAGGAATGCAACTGAAATCATATACAAATACACATGAATATGATGTTTTAGAGCACATCACATATATGGCTACAACTGAAATGATATACAATTTCAGATGAATATGATGAGTTTTGGATATGTAAGCTAATCATGAAAAATGGAGGGATCATAAGTAAATTAATGAAAACTTAAGGGGGTTGTATGCCATTATTGTATAATATATGGGTAATAAGTGTAATTTTATTTTAGCCCAAACGCAGAAAGAACGAACAGAAAAAGAACAGCAAAGTTCTTGCCAGTGATGAGAGGCTTCTTCCCCTTCGAAATTCTTTCCCCGCTATTTCAATCTTCACACACAGAGGCGCAAGAAACGAACGCTGACAACGATAAGAAAAACCCCACTTTGAAGGATAATATGTTATCGTCATACATCAATCGTAATCTACGTTTCTTAATTGAAGCCCTCTCTTTGATTGAAATCTATGTTTTTCTCAATTTTGATTGATTAGTTGAGGCGGAGTGTGGGTTCAGATTTTTGGGTTTTTTGAAGGAGGGAGGAGCGGGTGTTCTTTATAGGATGCTTTGTCATGATTTGAACACTCGGATACAAACATGGCTCCGTAATTACGACAAGATTCAATCATTCGCTGTGTTCCTCATTCACATTCAAGTATATTTCTCGCTCTCAGTGTGCGTTTGTGTTAGTATTTGTGTTCGTTTTGTTTATCGATATTTTTTTATATGTTCATCTATGATTTATGAAAGCGAGATCGGAATCCGCTCAACTTATTAAGACAGACGACCGAGAACGGCTTTGTGCCATTAGAATCCTTTTCTGCAAGATAGCCTTGACCTAGCTTCCAAATGAGGACCTGGAGTTTTGATTTTGTATAATTGTTAGCATTGAATCCGATTGTTTATGTGCAATGTGTATCGTATTTTTAACTTATGGAAGTTGTAACAATGTTTGAAGATTGGGTGCGCTTTGATTGGATCATTGGGGGCTTTGTACAATGGAATTTCTCTTATAAACCTTGGGATTGCGTTATTTGCACTGGTTGCAATTGAAAGTGGCAACCAGAATCTTGGCCGAAATTATGCTGTTCTTCTGTTTTCTGCAATTGTGTTGGATATTTTGTGGTTCATCCTCTTCAGTCATGAAATCTGGTAAGTTCTTTTTGTTTATTTGGTAAGTTCTATTTGCCATTTCAGTCACAATTTCTCCACTGTTTAGTACCTATAATCTAGTATGAACGTCGTACATGAATAACCGCTGACCAATCTCATCTTCTAATTATATGGGAAATAACAATTTGATCAACTAACTTATTGGCGGAATTGCCACATATGAAATTGGCACAATTTTGCAAAGAAATAACCCACTTGAGTATAGTTCGTGCTGGTTATGACTGATTGTTATTATACGACATGTTGGTTTTCTTCTTTTCCTAGAAGCTATAACTTTTCAGCAGAAAAACGACAAGTACAAGTTATTTTTATGATATAGTGGTTGACATTTGACAATAAGCAACGAGCTGAATATGTAGCAGTACTGTTTGTTAAGTTGTGTTTCTCTGAGTCTATTGTCTTCCTCATGCTATCATGATTAACTATCGTGAGCTACAAACGCCCTTCAAGGCATTAAAATGGTGTTTATTTGGCATCAATCTTTGGATGAACTTTTCCAAATTTGTAGCATTTTTCTAATTACCTCTTGTAGACATTGAAATTCCATCTCATGGTTGGACATTAGACTATTTAAAAAAGTTCTGTTTGGAGATTTAACTGTGGTTGGTTATTTAAAATGGGAGAGCCTCACTATCTGGTGGTGTGGATGGAAAGGGCGAATTGCTTGTTTGCCCAATTATAATTAAATCTTTCCTTCATAAGTATAATGTATTACTTAGGTGCTTTTGTTCTTGCCCATTTTTCTTCATTTGGGTACCCTTTTCTCATGCACAAAATCAGGGGAGAACTTCTTAGAAGTTGTAAAGTCATGGCTATATTTGGTTGTGTTGCTGATAACCAAACTAAACAAACTCGGTATATCCTACTCAGATGTGGGATCTGGCCCTCTGGCGTTGAGATGTATGCAAACCTGACCTTCACTCCAAAGAATAGAGCGTCTTACATGTAGAATGAATGTGCTATATCCGTTATATGTTTATTACTTTGAACATGCTATTGAGGTTCTTGACACAACAATTTGGTCTTGAAAAGCTTGTTGTGTATGCAGGCACATTTCTTCTGAGATTTATGGGAAGTTTGTGATATTATCGGTGAAACTTACTCTGTTGATGGAAATCATTGGGTTCTCAGTGAGGTCATCATCCATGTTATTATGGATACAGATTTATAGGTTGGGAGCTTCACATGTAGATAGTACATTTTCCAGAGACGGAGATTTGGAATCAAGAAACAGTTTTATAAATCCCTCCACCCCTCCTGTAGTTCGACGTTCTCCGTGTTCAGATGATGTATTAGGAGGTGCCATCTATGATCCACCATACTACTCATCTCTTTTTACAGATAATCAAGATGAAGGATCTTTACATGGGGTATGAATCTTTATTTTCATACTTGTGCTTTCTTGTTTTTGGTATCAAGTTATAAATGGTTGCATTTGTTGTAGGGTCAGAATTGTAGTGGCATGGATGATGCAGCTCAGTTGAAGCCATCTATATATGTAAGTAAGTTTTGACTTCTGATGTGAGGGTTTTGTCATTCTATCTCCTTTTGATCCCATCAAGAATTCAAGATGAAGCTTTCCGATGGAATGACCGCCATTGATTAAATTTGCTAAGATTTATTGTTTATATGTCATTATTGGGACAAGCCTTGGAACGACCAATAATGTTTACTTCTTTGTGATGCCTAGTAGAGATGCACAAGGGTCAGTCCTTTTGGGCCCATTTGTTTGCAGCATAATGAGACTCGCTGCTTATTCGGTGAGCTATACATGACTGTTTGGTTTAATGATATAGGTAGTCGCTTATTCAGTAAGCTTCTATGGGGAGCTTTATGCCATTAACGCCAAGTTTTTTCCAAACCTGCCCCTCCCTGTTGAAAAACACACTCCTTCCATATATGATAAAACCCTCCCAAATAAAAGTCTTCCTAATCTATACAGACAGATTAATCCATACAAACAGCTTTATCCATACAGAACTTAGTAGAAAACCAACCAAACAGCCCCTAAGAACTTCACTTATCTAGGAAGAAGAGGTGCATGTACCCTGTGTTGAATCCTTATATCAGGTGCCATTATTTTAGGGTGTAGTGGAGTGTGGCTTATGTTGACCACGAAGAAGATACGGCAGGGGTATTTTGGTATTTCCAATAAATACAGAAGAAAACAATAAATTTTGAAATTAACTAAAAGTTAGTTCTTATGCCCTCAAGAGAGGATGGAGGCAGGATAATGCAATGAATTCTTTCTCCTTGATAGTAATGACCAAGGTAAATTGATCGAGTAAATCCCACTCGAAAGTAGGGTCTTGGGGCCCTTGGTGGGGAGGGGAGGATGTACACTTGTCCTCTGCCCAATGGGTAGAGTGGTTGTTTCCATAAAGATTTAACTTAAATATGCCCATTTTATACATATAATGTATGACGTATGAGATACATTCTCCCTTTTCTTGGTTTGGTGGGCTGTTTGGTTGGTTTTCCATTAAATAATGTATTGATAAAGTTGTTTGTGTGGATTAAGCTGTCTTTATGGATTGGGAGGGTTTTTCATAGATGGAAGAAGCCTGTTTTTTTAATTGGGAGGGACAGGTTTGAAGAAGAATTGGCTTCTTGCATAAAGCTCTCCCTAGAAGCTTACTGAATAAGCCATTTTCTGTAAAATTAAGCCACTACCAAACAGTTACGTATAGTTGGTTGAATAAGCCGTCAGTCCTATTAAGCTCATTAAGCTGCTAACAAACAGGCCTTGTACTCTAGTGGTCGCTGATCCCCTAAAGAATCGGCAATTCTTGATTTGATGCATATATTATCATTAAGTAGACGGCATTGTTAATTCAAAGCTCTTGTATGCAGGAAAGAATGGCAGGAAACCGACATTTGAGTCTTTGAAGTCGATTACATCACAATGTATGATACTGGTTGGGCATGAAGATCACGACCCACATCTTATTTCTGGTGAACGGAGATTTGTTAGTTTTTTACATGGATAACTTGCAGTATCCAACTCTGTACAGTTGCCGGTTTTCTGGCCAAAACAAGATGGCAAGGCTCGTAATTTTCACAGGTTTGGAGGTCAAAAAAATGTGGTTTTGGAGTGTCGAAGATGATGTTGGCAAAGCATGGATGCACCTCTATTTTATCTTACCCATTCTTTTTTTTCAGTTTCATTTTTTACCAATTTATTTGTTGTCGGTTTTTGGGTATACAAATGATTAATCTTTTTATATAACGAGTTGTATGGTTAAAGTCATATCCAATCATTACGCTCGTTTGTTAGTCTTTGGACTTCTTCATTCGCAGTCTCGTGTTTCATGGCCTGGTTCAAAATTTGACGAGTGGGAAAGGGTCGATAACCATCGAACCTCATGTTGCTTTTGTGACATGTATTTTATGCATTAAAAGTTGTATTCGATGCGTTTTGTGGAACTTTAATTCGACATTTGAAAAGAAAAAAACATGGTTTCTAGTTTTTGAATATATGATGGGATATGACCCCAAAGGAAGACTCGTAAGTACAACCCTTGTATTATTGCACATGGGTGAACGAGAGCGCAAATGTGGGATCTGTGGGAAATAATTGCGATAAGTTGACGGACTAAAATGTCCATGTGATTTTGTACGATATTTTCAGCCATCATTTCCAATTGACTTTTCGATTTTTTTATTTATGATTAATAGAAGAGTATTTGTACAATACAATAAAATACATCTCGATTTTAATGTTTTGTTTTGTTTTATTTTATGTTTCCATTGATGTTATAATACGGTTTTATATGATTTTGAAAAAACGATAATGTTTTTATTTTTGAATGAAATATAAATTTGAAAATAGCGTAAAAATTAGAAAATATTAAATTAAATATTTAATAGTTCCTGTTTTTTGTTGTAATTTTTTTAATTCAATTTTTTATTATAACTTAATTTAGATTTTAATAACAAAATAATTTATTTTTGGTTTAATAATATAATTTTTTATAAAGATAATAATTAAACATTATGTTAGAACTCGATGATTATCTTAATTATATTTTAAATTTTTTATATTTAAAATAGATGTTTATCTGTAGTTAGTTACACGAATTTAAAAAATGAAGTTTTAATAAGTTGTATTTATACAAACTTACTTGTAATCTTGAATTTTAAGTAATATGCATCAATAAGCAGTACTTCATGCATAAAAAAAATAGTTTATAATGGGTTTTGTCAAATGCTTTATAATATAGTATAGATAAAAATAAAAAATAAAATTATATGGTTTTTATTTTGAGAAACAATTTTTTGAAATTATCATTTATAGGTTTGGATCAAAAAAATTTGTTTATTTAAGGATGTGGTTAACGTATTTGAACTGTTAATGATGACATCATCTAATAGTCAATCCATGTAAAAGACTTGAATAAAATAAAAATATATAAAAAAGTATTGGTTCCACCATAATACACTTTTTATCAAAGTTTTAACCCGATCAATTCAACCAACCTAACTTGTATGGTAAGAATTTGTAGTTTTGTTTGGATTGAAATTGAGATTTTTCAAACCGTAAGCGTTAAATTGAATTGTTCAAATATTTTCATGCAAACCATATGAATCACTAGTTTCATAAATAAACCTATAACCAAATTCATAATCTGTGTGTGTTTTTTTAATGATGTTAGAAAATAAGGAATAGAAATGAAAAGGGAAATGCGGCGTTGATTGTCAGGGTTCTCCCCCACCCATTTTGCAATCATTTTTACTCCATCAGAGAAAACCCCATGGGAGCTACAAAATTCCCATTTTCACTTGGTTCCACCAAACGCAAACCCCTCCATTTCGTCAGAAAAGAGGGGCAATTTTAGCCAACAACAACACATTCATCTTTCCACAATCATCCCGTTCGGTTCTACCAGGTTTCCTTTCTTTTTCTTCCATCAATTTCACTTTTAATTTCATTTCTGATCTGGAGATTTAAGCTTTCAATTTGTTGTTAGGTTTTGTGTTCATTTGATTATGATTTCAGATCAGATCACGTAAAAGAGTTGAAAAATCTTATCTTATGCGATTTAGTGGTTTATGAGGAGATCAATGGGGTTTAAACTTTAATCTGCTTAGATCTGTAGAAAAAGTTTTTGAAAACCAGATCTTCGGTTTTTCTGATTATGTTTATGATTTTAGATGGATGAAGGGAGCGATTCAACGAGATACTGGTGTCATGAATGTTCTAGGGTAGTTGAAACTATCGCGGAGGCGGAGACGATCAAGTGTTCCTTATGTAACGGCGGATTCGTGGAGGAATTGGACAGCGCAAGGAGTGATAATCACAATCATCACCATGCCGGAGATTCTGAATCTGATCGTGCTCTCTCGTTGTGGGCTCCGATTTTGCTCGGTATGATGAGCAATCCTCGCCGTCGCCGGAGATTCAGACAGATTGAGAATGATGAAAACGATGAGAATGAAGATCGTAACGATTCTGAAGAACGGTATCGTCGTTATCACCGTGAAGGAGGAGAGTCGGAATTGGATAGGGAACTTGAATCTATCATGAGGAGGAGGAGGCGGAGCTCCGCCACCATCCTCCAGCTCCTTCAGGGAATTCGAGCCGGAATGATAACTGAATCGGAGAACAATGCCGATAGGGAAGGTGGAGAGAATAACAGAGAAAGAGAAAGAGAACGAGAACGAGAGCGAGAGCGTGTTATTCTCATCAATCCTTTTAATCAGACGATTATTGTTCAAGGCGGTGTTGGCGGTGGTGGTGGCAGCGGCAATCCGTTTGATTCCGGTGGCCCATCGCAGAACCACCCGATCGGATCTTTAGGCGATTATTTCGTGGGTCCAGGTCTCGAATTACTCCTGCAGCATTTGGCGGAGAACGACCCGAACCGATACGGGACACCACCGGCGCAGAAAGAGGCGGTGGAGGCAATGCCGACGGTGATCATCGAGGAGAATTCGATCCAGTGTTCGATTTGTTTGGATGATGTAGAGGTCGGAGCTGAAGCGAAAGAAATGCCATGTAAACACAGGTTTCATGGGGAATGTATCCTGCCATGGCTAGAGCTTCATAGTTCATGTCCAGTTTGCAGGTATCAATTGCCTTCCGATGAGTCAAAGCTCGAACGCGATCGAGAAGCTTCCCAAGGCATCATGGTTAACACCAACGCGATCACGGGGGAATCCGAGAACGGTGGAAACGGCGAAGAAGGTGAAGATGAAGGGAGAAACACAAGGCGGTTTTCCGTTGCTCTCCCGTGGCCCTTTAGCAGCTTGTTTTCGTCAACATCCGGAACCCAAATCACGAACTCGAACCCACAGTTGATAATGAACCTATCAACTTCATTGGGGTCAGGGTCGGGGTCGGGATCGGGGACGGCGGGTCAGGAAGGTGGCGAGGGTGGTCGGAGGGAAGATGATGACTTGATGTAAGTTTTCTTTATAACAGAAATATGTAAATAGATTCGGTTATTATATATTGTAATATCGACAAAAAGCATTTCGTGATTCTGTCTGCTTGTATGTACTGATTACCAAGGATTTTATACCTCCTTCAAATTCTTTCCAAACATTCTTGCGTCTGCAATTTGGGACGTCTAGCCTCCATTTGAGGGGTATAAGCGTCTTTAAAGAATAATCTGATGGGGTTACAGATAGGTATTTCGACCTAGACATTTTAAAGAGTTTAGTTATTTTAAAGAGTCATCTGATGGGGTTCAAGAATGAAAACACTTGTTGCAACTAGTTTTGATTACATTAAGCACATGGCGACACAGATGGAACTGAGTTGACTCGCTAAACGTGTAGGGAAGGCTCGGTTTGTCGATTCGAGATACGGGTAAACAATAGATGAACTAGAGACTAGCAAAGAGATTTATTACTTGACGAAAACGACCAGAAAATGGTGATGATCGCGAAAGGCGATCACTTGACATTCACGATCTTGATTACAGATGCGTTCCCGACTCGGTGTAGAGCCACAACAGCGTCTCCCTCCTTGCAAAGACCTTTAGTTTTGGCATGTTGCAAGGCGAATTCGAGTGCTGCTTCAGTTGACTCGGTGTGGGAAGCTTTAGCCGATCCTGCACATAAAACTGGAACCAAACCGCGAAAGATGAGACTATGCCTGGCCGGTGCTTCATCGCTGCACGACCAATCGACAGAATCGGTTTTGACTTCAGGAACCACTGCCGACAGTATCGGGATCCGAGGCCTGTACTTAGCCACCAGTTTCGCGGTGGTTCCCCCTCTGGTTAGAACCAATATGAGACTCGCCTTCGATGTGTTGGCCGTTCGAACTGCAGAAGACGCCAAGCTCTCAAGTGGGCTCATGGGTACGGGTGCGTTTGCAGTGATCATCTTGAAAGCGACTGAATAATCGATCGTGCTTTCTGCTTCCATGCATATCTTGGCCATGGTTCGAACCGCTAGTTCAGGGTAAGCTCCGGCAGCAGTTTCTCCACTGAGCATGACACAGTCTGTTCCATCGAGGACAGCGTTGGCAACGTCTGTGGCTTCTGCACGAGTCGGTCTCGGAGATTTGATCATCGACTCCAACATCTGTGTGGCTGTCACAACGGGCTTTCCTTTTAAGTTGCACTTGTAGACCATAACTTTCTGTGCTAAGAATATTTTCTCGATCGGGATTTCCATTCCCAGATCGCCACGAGCCACCATGAACGCATCGGAGTTGGCCAGGATCTCATCAAAGTTCGCAACCCCTTCTTGATTCTCAACCTAGCAAAGATAGATTCCAAGATTTCAAGAGATGAACAAATTAAACTAAACCAAACAAATCTAGTATATCTCATCTGAGGTTAGTTTCGGCCTTTCGGGTGGCAAACACCTCTACCTCCAAACCAAACAAATCCCATCTGGGGGGGATTACGTTGGCATGGCCTCTACCTTAAACTGAACCAAACCAAACAAACTGAGAATATCCATTGGGTAGTGGGTTTGGGACTCATGAATTTTGTTTAGTAGGTGTACATTTAAGGTGGTGGATCAAACACCCGCAAAGTCATCCGATGTGTTTTTAGTCAAATTCCACCTTTCGAGGGAATTTTTGAAATTTTTTTGTTGATTTCTAAACACTTTTTCGGTTTTTTGATTGATGTTTTGTATTTTCTAAAATCCCAGAGCAATCCTCGAAATTTAGTGAATGCACCTTTCACACCAAGAAAAGTTACTTGCAAAAATCGGTTGTAAAGGTGCACGGGTGACGGGACCCGCTCAACGCCACATAGGTCCACCCCTAATATGACCTCTACCTCCAAACTAAACCAAACAAACCCATAATATCCCACTTTGAGGTGGGTCTACAGGGGCAACGTATAAGTAAACTTAACCTCCACCTCAAATAAATAGCCAAATTAATGCGGATAAAAACGTACCTTTGACATAAGAATTATGTTTTTCGCATGCTCACCAAGCAATTTCCGAACCTCAACCAGGTCCGAACCTTTGCGGACGAATGATAAGGCGATCATATTAATTTTATTAGGAACCCCCCATTGAAGGATATCTTCTTTGTCTTTTTCTGTTAAAGTCGGGAGATCGACAATGACTCCCGGTAGATTAACATTCTTCCGCTCACCGAGTGTCCAGGTGTTCTCACAGCGACAACGAACCAAGCCGTTCTCAGGGTCGCAAGAGAGAACGGTAAATGTAATGGTGCCGTCTGAGCAGAGTATGACGCTCCCTGGTTGGAGATCATGAGCCAACTTTTTGTAACTCATGCATATCATATTTTCGTCACCTTGAATTGTGTAGTCTGTAGAGATGGTGATCTCTTGACCTTGCTGCAGCTTCACGGGCTTCCCATCTTTCAGAAACCCAGTTCGAATTTCTGGACCCTGATATATCCATCAGAAACAAAATGAAACAGTTTGCATGCTAAACCAACTAGATTTTTGAGAGCCAACATTTGTAATTTCTACTCATAAATCGTAAAAAGAATTTATAGATCATAATATCATATAGAGATCATGGTTGGGTTCCGATGAAAATGGAAGTTACAGTGAGAAGGGTAAGAAGAGTTCTTACCCTTGAATCAATCCTAATTAAAAAGAACCACTAAATCGACACTAATGAGATACACTACGTCAATTCCCTTCTAACGCGCAATAATGAGTTGTTTTGATATTAAAAGTGATCAAAGGTCGAAATCCCTTCTTACGTTTCTCACTTTTAATTCCTTCCTAAGTGATCATGAGCATATTACATCTTTTTTGTGTAATTTATCATCCAAATTAACTAATTAAAGTCAAAATTCAAAGAGTATAAAGACCAATCAGCCAACAAATGTCATCAACCATTTAGATGATGTTTGTTCGGTTTTCCAACAAGTCCTATATGGATAAAGATGTCTGTGTTTATGAATCTATCTGTATAAATTATGAAGGTTATTGTTTGGGATATGTTTTTCATAGATGGAAGGATCGTATTTTTTAATTAGGAGGAACAAGTTTTTAAAAAATTGACTTTCTACATGAGGTTCCTCTTAAGAGCTTATTGAATAAACTATTTTCTATATTATTAAGTCACTACCAATCAGTCGTGTATAGCTGACCGAATAAGTTGTGAGTCTTAGTAAGCCTATTAAACTGCTAACAGACAGATACCTAAGGTGAGATCTTTATCTCAATTGAACTTGAGAGAAAGCAATGATTGGGATTATAGTTTAGTACCATTTTATTTATTTTACCAGTTTCAAAATCGAATGGACCTGAACAGAACGTAAGGGGTCATTTATTAAATATTTATCGGGTAAATGCTTACCATGTGTCATTTACTTTACCGGGTGAGACCCAAAATAGGAAGAAGGGGGAAGACTCTTACCTGCCTAGCACTTAACAGTTTACCAACAACCCATTTTGATGGCCAATAATGTTTTTCGATAAGCTAAGTGAGGGTTAGTGAATCTTGTCAGTAAGTACTTACTCTATACACGTTTGGTAAACGGTGCCGTAACCTTTAACTTTTATTATATCTTTTTAAATGGTTTGAAGCTCAAAAAAATAACATTTAACACAAAATTCAAGATACAACTAGAGTTCTTGTAGAAGAACTCCAAAAATATAGCAAAGTGACTTATAAAAAGTTTATTTATAGTAACCTATCATTGAGATGGTGTAAATAGAAGATCGCTTTTAAAAAATAAATACTCATTGAGACACGCTCATAATGACCTCTTAAAACGCCTTTTAAGTAGAATATAATCAAAACTGATATGAATTATATCTAGCTGGTGCATTGGTGCATATTTATATAATTTTCTTTCATTCTTCATCATCTATCTCGTAGATCAATCTTCCTTTTTCAGGTAAACAAACAAATACGTTTATCATGTTTAAATCATATGATTCCTACAGAACTAAATGTTAAGTTGATCACACAAACAACACTTTAATTCGGAAAAAAATTTCTTGTAATCAGATCAAGCATTTGTAACATAATTCATATGAAAAAAGTAGCAGATTCAGAAGGATTGAATGAAGTCGTCCGATCATGAACATATTGCATGATTACGTACAACTATTAAGTGTAGCATTAACATATGGTAACGTAGATCATATACGTACGATTGATCTGTTGTATCAGATACATGGAGAGAACGAAAGAACAAGTGATTGATAGTGAAGAAACAAACATACTTTGGTATCGAGCATGACTGCACAAACAATACCGGTATTATCCATGGCCGTACGGAGATTATCGAGGGTTTCCTGATGATACTCATAGGATCCATGTGAGAAATTGAAGCGAGCAACGTTCATACCAGCCTTCAATAGCTTTTCAACCATAGGAATCGACCTGGAAGCCGGTCCGAGAGTGCAGACGATCTTCGTCTTGGGCCTCTTGTAACCTACTTCCTGTTGGCTCTGATCAGTGGTCATCTGATCCATTTTTGTGTCCGATCAACAACGATATTCCGATCAATCGATCGGACGAAGAAGAGTGTGGTGATTGAATAATGTAAAATTAAAGAGGAAATTGGGAAATTTCTTGAGAGTAAGAGGTAAGAAAGTGATTGCAGAATTTGTGGATCAACGGATTGACAGGGATGCACAACTGAAATTGAGAAACCGAGCACCAGAAGCGGAGGGTTCCTTTATATATATATGTGTGTGTATGGCGTATTTTTTCATGATTTATATCTGTAACCATCATATTATGGGGTCTAACTGCATCTTAAAAGAAAACTGTGAATAAAAACCGCTCCCAAACTCATTCTCTTGGTTGTTTGGGATTACTTACTTTTATCTTTTCTGTAAAAACATTTATCAACTTATTATAAGTCAGAAGGACTTGATTTTTTTAAAAACTTTTTATTACCGTTTTGGCACCGGTATAAGTTGTTTATCCAAACACTCAAAAGTGCTTATTACCGATGTCACACCGGAATAAGTCAATAAGTTGTTTTGATAAGCAATCCCAAACACCCTGCAGTTGTTTTATGCTTCGTATCCACATTCCCCTAGGATAAGTGTTTTTTAGTGATTTTTTTAAATGGGTATCTGCGTTAGCTTACATGCACCGACTAATCCTACGAATTACTACGAACTGTCTTGAATCATCGCAAACGAACCTGCATAGCCACGACCCCATTTTAAGGGAAAAATGACCAAAATAGTCAATCTCTCCAAATTAGTTCACTTTTTAGTGACTTTTGGAACCAAATTCTCATTTTAGTCAAAGTTTACACAGATGCCTTACGTATATGCATAAGTCTATTTTCATATTAAAAAATTATTTACACAAATGGAGATCCTTATGCAAATTTGAGTAAAGATTTTTTTTTAATCTGAAAATCGAGTTTACGCAAATGCATAAGACGTTTACTTAAAGTCTGGCTAAAAATAAAAATTTGATTGAAAAACTAGTTGACCATATCTTATAGTTAAAAAATGTTTGAAAACAAATTAAGGTAAAAACAATTAAATTTTTAAGGTGTGTTTTAATCGGATGATATAGTTATCAGTAACGAGTAGAGATGGGCGTAAAGACTAGACTAGACTAGACTAAACAGTTAAGACCCAATTTTGTATTAGGACTAGTTATAGCAGGTTAGTCTTTATTATATACAGGTTTTTTTAAATGATCACTTAAAATTACCGGTTAGGACCAAATTTTTTAAATCTGTCATTTGTCACTTGCCCATTGGTCAAGTTCGAGACTTGAGAAAGTCCGTATTAGTTACAGATTTTGAGACAAGGACTAGAATCGTGACACCTTTTAACCCGGCCCCGTCAAGAAACCAATTATGACTTTTTCTTGACTTGTTTTGGTCCATCTCTAGTAACAATTGTAAGGGAAATTGATTCAAATGATCATATTCCACAATCAAATTAACCTCCCAATCATTTCTCTTTGGACTTTACTCAAAAGTCGCTAGCTCCGCAATACCCAATTGCAAATGCACTAAACAACAAACAAAATCAACGTTTTTGGGCCAGGTTCGTAACCATCGATCCGTAACTATTACGGATCCGGCCCAAAACCCATTTTCCTATGAAGGTGGACACTTATGAATCTAGCATTATATATTCAAGGAAAATGGGTTTTGGAATCTAGCATTATATATTCAAGGAAAATGGGTTTTGGGTCGGATCAGGCCCAAAACCCATTTTCCTATGAAGGTGGACACTTACGGATCTGACATTACAGATTCAAGAAAAATGATTTTGGGTCGAATCCGTAATAATTATGGACCTGCTGTTACGGACCTGGGCCAAAAAACTCTAAAATGTTGTCTTTTAGTGGGTTTGCAATAATTACGAACCTGAGTATTGCGACCTAGTGACTTTTGGGTAAAGCCTGGAAAGAAATAGTTAGGAGGTCAATTTCGTTATGAAATATGGTCATTTGGATCAATTTCCCCAATTACACTTGGTTTCACCTTTCACAAAGTTGTTTAACGTTTTTATTTCGTAAATCTCGTTTCAATATGTTTTGAAATATGAAAGAAAGATGACATGAAATATCACCCACGGAAAATGAAACCTTAGAGCACCTCCAAGGTGGCTCCACGGCCAGCTTCTTAGAGGACTATGGCCTTTCTGGCCACGGAAGTTTAATGCAATAACAGGTCTATGATGTCGTTAGATGTTTTGGGCCGCACGCACGCTACGAGCTACCCGTCAGCAAGAATAAAGAGAGAAACCACTAAAAAACGACACAGGATGCAAAATTAGAGCTCTCAAATAATCCTTATCCTGCAGACAAGCCTCACCTCCACATTTCATGGAAGTCTTGTATTGATCCTCTTTTTAGCATACAAAAATGGAAGAAGAATGAGGCTGGTAAGCCATCTTTCGACAGTTACGTTTTTACCAAGTTCGGTTTTTGCTATACCGGGGGGAGTTGATTGATCCCTTCGACATTTGACAAATACAATGTTAGGCTCGAGCGGTTTTCTCCACAAACACTTGCTCTGAATCATCAAACATTAGAAGTAGCCGAAACGATTCAAAGCTCGTCGCGAAGTTGTGGTTGTTCCTTGTTCAGGGCACGTAGCTCATCTTCTAGTTCCTGAAACATTTCGTCAGCCACCCAAATACCGTTAAAAGATCTGTTATCGTCGACCAATATATCAAAGTAATGGTGGATGATACCTTGAGTTTTCCTTTTAGGCAAAGAGCGGGAGCAGTCAACATTGCCTCATATCTGCCAAGAAAAATAATGATTTGAATAAGCCCGTATTATCAACGTCTCACACAAACACTCTAGAGTATTGAGAGGGGGCTTAGACAAGTACATATTGCCCCCAGTGTGATAGACCTTGGCTCTGACACATGTGAGAATATGTGGAACCTCCGTATTGATCTTCAAAAGAGCCCTTGAGTACAGGAAGGAGGTTCCAACATATGTCGCAAGAAACGGTCCAAGTGTAGCCAATGTGGGATTCTATCAACATTATATAATTTGTGGATAAGGAGGTACATATATAGAAGAAGACTAAGGGGTTGTTTGGTTGGTTTTCCATTAAGTCATGTATGGTAAAGTTGTCTGTGTGGATTAATCTGTCTGTATAGATTGGGAAATTTTTGTGTGGGGGAGTTTTCTCATAGATGGAAGAACAATGTTTTTAATTTGGAGGGACAGGTTTGGAAAAAACTTGAGCTTCTACATAAAGCTCCCTCCTAAAAGCTTACTGAATAAGCCACTTTCTATATCATTAAGCCACTGTCAACCAGTCATGTATAGCTGACCGAATAAGCTGTGAATCCCATTAAGCTCATTAAGCTGTTAACAAACAGCCCCTAATACTAGTTATAAACAAGAATTCAAATAGTAAGATTGATATGACAAGAAAACATGACATTGTCACTGTTTTCCTGGGCCATATCAAGCACATCTTGCCTAGGGGAGAAGGAAGGAAGGAGAAGGGGAAGGGGGGGGGGGGGTTCTTACTCGCAACGACTTGGTTCATCTACATCAGCAACCTGGACTTTCAATCCGCATTGTAACTTGACCTGTCATACGTTGATAATAAAAACCAGATAAATGGCTGTTAAGAATGAACTCCTTCAATAAACGATAAAAGATAGTAAGACAAATATTTTACCTATTATTGTTCTATCGCCTAGTTTCTACCTCAAAGTTCCCAAACCTTTCGAAGAAAACCTTCTAGAGATTGAATCTACCCATTTCAAGTAGTGACAAATACAAAGGCATGCAACAATTGATTAAGCAATATATTTTTATTAAGTTTAATTTCGGATGCTTGCTGATGTATTGGTGAACTATGAAATCTCAATCGGGATATGAAACCTAAATGCCTTCTTAACACAACACCCAAATACCATCTTAAGAGTTAAGATTCAGGGAACTAACTTCGAATGCATATATGTGCAATTTGTGATCGTGAAATTGAAAAGGATGAAGCACTTCAAAAGTATTCCAACATTTGTCACCAATTTCACGATCACAAATTGAAAAACAAGAATCTAATACAACACAATGAAGTTTGACACCTTTAAACTTCTATCAGGACCATTCCAACATTTGTCACCATTTGAGAAGAGCATGACGCTGTATGACTCCTCAAATTTCTCCCACTGCCTGTATGGTAAATGGAGGAAGAAACATTAATAAATTGACCAATCAAGAAGAAAAATTATAAGAATAGGATTTGTAGACTAGTTCCCGGTCACTTGCTTGTATTTTATGCCTTTTGGATCACGTTATGGCAATATGACATTTCATGCTTGAACATTAATATTTGGAGATATCAGAATATTCTGGTATGTTATACCAGGCCACATGTAATAGCCAGAGTTTAAATCCCCTTTATTTAATTAAAAAACCACTGGGTAGCGAAGGGCTTCCGATTACTCCCTCCATCCCAAAATAAGTGTCCACATTTCTAATTAAGTTGGTCCTAAAATAAGTGTCTACTTTCCAATTCTACTCTTAAGTATGAGATGGAGAAATTCATTACTCCCTCTATTATCAAGGTAAAAGTGTCATTTAGTTAATTAAAATGTAATAACTACAAACTCTAAAACTGTATGCCTTTTTCATTGTGGACATTTATTTTGGGACGGAGGGAATATTTGCTAGTGTGTTGATTAAAAGAAGAATTCACAAGCAAACATTACTTGTACAAATGCAAGAGTAGAGATTATGAAAACCCATAATGAAATAGCAGATATAAGCCTTCATTTCACTCTTAATTCCAAGGTAGAAAAGAACATAAATAGTCGATTAGTAACTTTGGCTTCCTTAATAAACAAATTTGAGATATCACAAAATTGAGTTCAAGTGAATAGTTGATGTGTGAATACGTACCCCAAGAGAGTTCTGCTGTAGCCTTCCTCCTGGGTGGCTTCTTTAAAAGGACAAACTTTGTAAACATACCTAAATGACAGAACGGCCAAGAAAATTAAGTGAAATTAGGATACATTATGAAGAGAAATTTGATCAATAAGGAAAACAAACAAGTAAACGCAAGAAGTTGCAAAGGTTGTAACTTGTTCTGTTTGCTCTCAAAACATTGTCCATATAATGAGTAGAATTCCTTCTCTGGTCCTGTAATGTCAAACATAGGTCATTGAAGCTAATGATCAGAACATCTGTCCATGTATAGAAGAAGAAGCACATGTATTTCTGATAGTCTTAAATTAAGACATACCGAAGTCATTTCCTAGCTTCTTTTTTAACCGAGATATCCTTGATCTTGTTTTAGATAACTTCCCGCTGGCCTCATCATATTCTTTTCGTACATTTTCAACTTCTATAGAACATACAAACAAGTAACTGATTCAGGAAAATTTCAGGATATCCCTTTGAATACTAAAAGAACCCATTTCTACCAGATGTATCCACTGGAGTTTGGAACGGGTTGACAGCCTGCAGAAAATTCCGCACAATTCGTTGAATCGTCTCAAACCATGATGGGCTGCTTGTGCTTTCAATATCTTAAACATGTAAATTGGAAAATCCATCATCAGCAAGTGAAACACTCCACAACTAGTGCACAAAAGGATAGTATAAGCACAACACACCCATGGAGAGATCACAAACAACCATTGCACACCTGACATGTCCACTTCATCATCTGGCTCATATTTGTAGGAAGAACTGGAGTCATCATTAGCTTCATCTCCAACATCACCCATCTGGTCTTCAGTGTCATCCTCCTCATAATGTTGATGATGATATTCGTCTGTTTCTGTATCGTACCCATCATTTTCTTCATCATGCGCATTAACAGATGTCTCGTCATTATTCTTAACATCATCAAAATCATTATGTTGCTGCTCGTGGTTTTTTCCAGACCAACGTGAACCAATTTCACGGCCCAACTCCTCCCTTGATAATGAATCAATGTCTTTGGTTGCATCTTCTCCCTGACCAAACATCCAGTTGTGATTTTAGGTAGCAGGGAAAAGAATGAGATGATAATTTACAATTTCACATCTGCGTGTATACGAAGTCTAATACAGCTATAAACAGTAACACACATGGTAAAGGGTGATATTTATTAAAATACAAAGGGTGGTAAAAGAACAGAAATGGCGTGAGCCAATAAAAAAACTTCAAAGACGGAAGAAGCTGCAAAAAAGAAGATTTTCACTCTTGTACAAGTTTTGTAGATTCTAGATGCAATCAATTGAGAAGTGGTACATAATAGTTGCAACCGTCAATTTCATCTAGGACATATCAACCACTAAAGCAAATTACTTTTCACAACCACTAGGCTATACCACTATACATCAAAATTGATAGTCCTTTTAGTCGTTGCACTTGGAAAAGCAATTTTTCTCTATATTCATTGCACATTTGGTTGCTTCTACAGAAAATTTCTACTTTTTGCCACCATGTAATAATGTCAGTCTACTAGCTGACTTCTTGTCTTTCTAGTGAATTACTTGATGACTGGATATTTCCCTGTCGATCTATCATGAGTGGCACTAACAACTACCAAATACTGTTAACTTGAACAGAAAATCACATTTCCATGGGTTCCCATTCTGTGATTTGCTGAGTCTATACCACAATAATTTGTCAAGACAGGACCAACTTCCTTGACAAATCATTAGGGCTTGACTAAAAACTTTGATTGTATGGAATTGCATATGAATTGGAACAGATTAAAGAGAAACTCACTAAGTGAAATATTTGTCAATTCTTGCTGATTCCCAAGTAATGTGAATAGAACTAGACAATTGCTATGATTGCTCGAACTGATTAATGAGGTACCTTACTTCCAAGTCCAGTACTCGGGTCAGATGCATGTGCAACTTTGGACCCTTCCTCTTCCTGTGCAGCATTCTATAAAGAGAGACAATAACATTTAAAACATGCATCTCATATGAAGGATTCTCAATGAGAGTATAGCTTGTATTTAAATCCACCTCTTCTCCGATGTCAAGAGATGCATAAGCATTGTGTACCACTTCAACCGCAGGTTCAGCAGGGTCTTCCTTTAGATTCTAATAGAAGAATCTGAGTATGAGAACTAGTATAAATGGGGTAGACATGAATTAACGAACATCAAACAATATAAATACCATACAAAGGAATTAGTGTAGGAAACCTTTATGTATCACAATGCTTCGTCTTAACTTTTGAAATTTAAGTTTGAAGAGTCACACCAACCTGGCCCGGAGGAGGGTTATCAAGAATCCCAGCTTTATCATCATCAGTATTTTCTGCAGGTTCTTGCTCTGGAACATCAACTTTGTCTTCATCTTTGTGTTCCTTCGATTCAGATTCTTCAGCTTCCTTTTTCTGCTTCTCCTCTTGTTCTTTCTGGATGCGTTCTTTCTCCACTGCCTTCTCTATTTGTTCCTTGCGCTCTAGAGTGGCGGGGACACAAAAGCCATATCAAATTATTAAACATAACAAACTATGGGGTCAACATATGTAACAATGCATAAACAGGCAGAAATATTGAAGGAGAATTTTTGGACCTTTCAGGAGAAGCATGGTGAAGCGAGGAATTAATTATCCGACCATGTTGCTATAGTCTGAATGAAAAAGCCAAATTTACAGTAAATTAAAGATGAGTTATGCAGAAAGAAGTACCCTTAAGCTTTTCGACAATCTCCTTGAGAATTTTCTCCTCATTCTTCAGCCTCGATAACTCTGCCTCGTCTTTTGCAGCTGAAATTTTAGCTTCTTCAACTTCATGCGCTCTTATGCCAACACCCTCCTGAAATGTCGCAATCTCTTTCATTAATCTATCTCGCACCATTTTTCCAGCCTCCCAACAGGTAATTTTGCACTTGTTTTTACCATCATACTCGTCACTTCCATCACAGCAATCTGTTCAGCAGAACCAGGTTAAAATTTTCACACGAACATAAAACTTGGTGGTTACGAGAAAATGGAACGATTACACAACCATGGTAAAGACTAGATGGTGGAAATTCAGTTCTCAATCATCACCCATCAAGAAAATGCATGGCCAATTACAATTTACACCACCAAAACCATTAAGAGGCAAAAATGACAAACATATTCATCCACATAAGAAGAGAATACAAGGTTAAGAAGAACACCTAAAAACAGATCTCTTGTCCTCACCAACCAAGACTATATTAAACTTGAGTCATAACATATCAAATAATCTCATATCCTATTGCAAAAAAACTCAGATGGTGCGCGCCAGATCAAGGCGATCAGAAATAAAGAAATTAGAACGCATCTCCAGCTCCTGGTAAGATCCATTATATAATGTATAGAAACAGAATAATTAGTCATGATTATTGAACAAGATGCTATGGAATTCCAGTGATTCAGTTTGTAGCATTGTATCGAGAACTCACACAAAGAACAACTATATAGGAGGTTTGCAGTCGGGAAGGTTTTAGATGACCACAGCTTTTGGATATCACATGCAGAGTCAAAGGGGAAGGGAGAATACATACATACACACCACACACGGTGAACAATTGGACAAGCAATGAACGAACCAAGCAGAAAACTGCAATAAAATTGCATGCTCATCGCATCTTGTAGGAAAGACAGAAAGGAGTTGCAGTTCCCAGAGGTTGGTTTTAGGGTTTGCCTTGATATGAAAACCGATGTATGTCATAGCTATTTGACTCCATTTTATGTGAACATCAACATGCTGCAAGTGACATGGAATCCGTTTGTTTCATATCAAAGATCACTCAAGTCTGATTAGCAGTAATATTATGAAATCTTTTTGCATCAAAAAGGAAGCAAGATTTTGCATGTGCTTTGGATATTTCTCATCCTAGTATTTCCTAGACTTCAAATTTCAAATAGCCCTCCTTGCCATGTTAGATAGATAGCCTTTTTTTAGAAGAAAAAAACTATGTGATTGCAGAGAGTTCAGACCTCGGAACATATAGATCATAGCAACTTGCATGTGAGATGATGTTACTTACCACAAATACCATCATTTATCCTAGACGAAAATATTGAAACGGGACTATGTCCAGCATTTCGGCAATAGAATTTCCCAGCAGGACAAGCCGATGTTCCTGCAAGGCCAAAGGTACCACCATGTTAAGATTACAAGTGCATACTTTCAGAATGATGTATTTTTATCACCATTATAAGGTTGCATGCAATGTTTAATTTGCCCACAGATACTTCAATAGAATACTCCTACTCTAATGGTAAGAGAGCAAGTATCAACTATCAAGTTTATAGTCCTTGGGTATCTTATTTCATATGAGTCAACAAATCAGCCCCCTCTCCACTTCCTCCCATAATAGCCAGACTAAAGGGAAACTGAGATCACTATATGCTTGCAGGATGAACTTGAATCTATAGCTTCTAACTTAGATATAGAAAATCAAACACACAACCATGAACAATAAGAATATATTCAGTGACTAATAGTCATAACTCCCATCCAAGTTGAGAATTTCATAATATAAGTACAGTTCATTGATAAACTACTAGACCTGGCTCATCAGTGCCATCAAAACAATCACAAAAGTCGTCATTAAGCTGTGCTTTTGTGAATGTTTTAGATCCATCTTTGCATTTAATCGTTCCTGAAGACCATAATCCCTTGTAATATATCTCATCTGGAAAAATCAATAAAAATGAGCTCAGATCATATTAGAAATTAAAACATAATTACGATTGATCCATATACCAATTACACATATAAAACACACGCACATCAGAACAGGTATTGGACCTTCTGGAGCAACTCCGAGCAGATAATTTGATGGAAAAGCAGCCGATCTAAGAACCAACGTCGAACTCAGTACGAAGAATGCGACGATTGATGTGTGTATCTTCATTTTGATCTTCTACTATTAATTTACGCCCTACCGGCAACAGAATTTCAATGACCTAATCTCTAAACTTACTCGATATTTCAATTTTTGAAAGCTGAAGAACCTGTGAAGGCCAAATGGATGCAAGAGTGACGGTGTTGCAGTCGTAAACGGAGGAGCAAACGCAGGCTTAACGGAGACAGCACTACGTCGTCGTTTTCTCTAACGAGAGTAAAATGCAAAATTTCTCATTCAAGAAAGTCAATTCATCCGGAAGATCGACCAAAATTAGATATTTAATTGTAATTGAATAGTCAATTGTAATTAGATCGGGTCAAAATAAAATTTTCAATATTTTTTTTATTAACCTGGATATCCAACCTATTATGCGAACCGACTAATGCCAAGACGACCAACTGCTTTATAGATAGTCCGGAGTCACTGTATTTGAACATTCATGTCCACAAAAGAATTTGTATTTCTCCTTAGATTTGAACTTATGAATTTTTAATACTTTTAATCTTTGAAGTCAAGCTCAAACCAAACAGGCACCACCCTTATAGTTGAAAATTTCAACATTTAATTTGGATCAGTTCGGTTCTTGAATGGCAGTCTAGAACCGACCAACATCCGACTATCAATCCAACTATTATCCAATTAATTGTTTTCATTTGCTTAAATCATAATTTCATATTGGTTTTAACATATATTAAAAGTGATTAATCAATTTATTTCACTATTAAAATTTTTGATTGAATTAATACATTAGATGAATCACCGATCTGATAATCCATTGGATGTCCAATGGATCCAATATGGTCCAATGGATCCAATATGATCCAATTGATATTCAATAAAAATATCCAAAACATGAAATTGAACGAATCCAATCATCAATTGGATTTGATTTGTTTAACAAAATCCAACATCTAATTGATGATTGAATCGGTTCGGTTTTCCTCATATCTAATTAATGTCAACCGATGAACATGTCTAGTCGGGAGGAAATGAAAAAACAAACTATAAATTAAGATTGAGGATTCGAGTTCTTGACTTAGTATTATGTATCTTGTGGACATGTACTTTAAAAAATTGTCAAAAGAATATGAAGATAGAAATAGATATAAATGTATCAAAATTAGATTATAGGGGTGTTTGGGATTGCTTATTTTATTTGTTTACTGACTTATTTCAGTTTGGTACCGGTGATAAGCTAATACCTATTGTTTGGATAAGAAAAAAAAAACTGCTTATACCGGTGCCAAACCGGTAATAAGCAGTTTTTGATAAGTTAATTCGTCCTGACTTATGAAAAATTGCTTATTACCAATTTACAATTTTAACCCTATTACCCTTTATACCTATCTCTTTTCCTCCTGATAACATCGATCTCAATCTTCTCCCTTCTCCAGATAACAACATCAATCTTCTCCTTGTCTTTTTTGGTCATTTTACAGATACAAGCAAAATTTGCCAAACACTAAAAAACAACTTATCAGCTTATTGCAGTTTGGTACCACTATAAGCCAATCCAAACATTTTTTAGAAAAACTCCATTTTGATACCATATAAGTTATTAAGCATTTTTACAAAAAAACATAAGTTATTTTAAATAAGCAATCCCAAACACCCCCTATAACTGAATTTTTTCATAATTATCTAACTGTAATCACGATTCCTATTTAAAAGTTACATGGTAAATGAGAATTTAAGATTTATGTTTTTATTTGGTTTATTTTTCAATATATTACATCATGCTTTACCGTTTCCTATTTAATGTCATGGTAGTTTGTAGAGGTGCTCAAAAATCTGATCCAACTGATCAATCTAACTTGAAATAACTCAACCTGAAGCAAACCCAATGTCTAATTAAGTTGTAAAATTTTTAAATCATAGGTATTGAGTTGATATTGAGTTACTATTATTTAATTAAACCCAACTTAACCCGATGAACCAGATATTTTTTTATTTATTGAACTAAATATGATTGTTGAATTTCTATTAATATATACATTAGACAATTACACTATCATGTAAGTTCTTCATATACGCATATTTTCAATCTATTCACATCTCTATGTAACTAATTTGTATATATGTTCAGTAACTGTGAACATATATATGTAAACTAGTTGTGTACTCGTGCAATGTGACGAGAATCGTAAATGTAAACGATTTTGAGAAATAACATATTTAAGGTTAGAATAATATTTTAATGTACCAAAGTATCAACCCGATCAACCGAACCAATAGGGGTTGGGTTGCATTTTGGTTTGGGTTGAATTGGGTTAAGATATTTCAAATCACAAACATTAGGTTAAGTTGTTCAAATATCTTTAACCCGATCAACCTAACCCATAAGTTTTGAACAAAAAATTTATTCAAAAATCTTTAAAATCTTCATTTCTCTATTTTGAAATTTTTGTTGGAGCAATAAATTATCTAAAATGTTTAAAATCAAATTTGTTTGAGCAAAAAAATTATCCAAACCCCTTAAAATATCCATTTTTTATTTTGTTTGAGAATTTGTTGTTGGAGCAAAAATCTTAACCAAAATCTTCAAAATATCTATTTCTCAATTTCGAAGATTTGTTTGGAGCGGAAAATTTATCCAAAAACTTCATATCTGTATTTTGAGAAATCGGATGGAAATGCACATAAAAACATGAACATTGTTTCTACTTTCTAGCACAAAAGTGAAGATGAGAAAGGCATTTCGTGAAAGCATGAATACAACAACTCAGGGACGGACCTGTAGTGGCGCATACGGTGGCACATGCCATCATATTATTCCTCCATCGAAGGGTAAAAAAGTTTAGGTTCATGAAAGGTGCAACCATACTAATTTGTTGTGTGCCACTGTATGTATTTTGAAACTACGATGAGAACAAGTTTTATCTGGTAGAGTTGGTTTGCAAAACTTTTATTTCACCCCAGACCCAAGTTCGAATCATGTTAATGCCATTTTTTTATTCAAATGGTCTCACCGTTTGAAAAAAAAAATTATATATTTTATTTCTTATGGTCAAACGGTGTAACTGTTTGAATTTTTTTCCCAATATTTTTTCTTATAATCAAATAGTGTCACGTTATGAAAAAAAATTATGGGTCCGTCCCTGTAACAACTAGAGAGTAAAATGACTCTCTCAAAGGAGTTCAATAAGGAGGAATGCAATATTACATGCCAATTGATGAGTGAATATGCTTGAATTTGCTAAGTAAAAGCAATTAATGATTGTTTAACAAAACCCACAATTATGTACTCCATTATCATGCATATTTGAAATCTATGGCATAAAACCAAGATCACTAATGAAAATATGAAATGAAGAACATGATATAGCAAGAACAGAAGAAGACCAGATGAATCAGAAGGAGCAAACTTGATAGATGATGATAACTAGAAGATGCAAGGATCCATTATTATGTATGTAAATGAAAGGAGTCCTGAGTAAGAACATCAGCTCATGATTATTCTATCTAAGAGAAATCTAGCATAAGATAAATCATTTTTTGATTCTACGAATTCTCTTAGCCCCCCATACCTCCAATCTCCCAGCTGGACATCCACATGGTGCTCGGAAAATGAGAACAGTCCGGCCATTGAGGGGCGCCATCTTCTTCAACTCTGCCTCCAGCTCCTGGTGATCTTTTCCGAGCTCCAATGGCTTCACACCATAACCTGTTGTTCCTCCTGTTGGTGAATACTTGATGCACTCTTCGGATTCGAGCTGGATGTCGAACTCGATAGCTTTACGCAGACCTTTACAATCTGGTTTTCCACATTTCCTTGATTTTACTTCAAGGATTTCCCAAGCTGCAATACTAGCGATGACTCCACTGAAAGCAGCGACCAAACCAACAACATATGCAATTGGTGCATCAGATATTATATCTCCAATAACTTCAAAAACCAATGGGAGAATCTCAATGGCTCCATGGTAGATTGTATTGATGTATGGTACGATTAAGAAACCAAGTGCTCCTAGTACAAGAATCAACATGAGAATATCGAGAGCTGCAAAAGGGGATCGCTCACAAAACGGATGATACAGAGGGTTTATATAATTTGAATGGCCGCTATACTTCTTATTGTTCCGAGACTGATTGTTGCTGTTGTTATTGATCGATGGCGTCATATTCTTGTGCTGTTCGAAAGCTCGGCAAAATTCAATCAAGCTTCGGCAATCCACCATTGGCAATCTCATATCCATTCGCTACCGATCCGATTCCTTTTCTTTCCTCTTCGTATTCCTGCCGGTGCAAGAGCTGATCCTCGGAGCAAGTTATCACTTCGAATCTCAATCAATCTCGAATCCTTAATCAAATATACAATTTCCAATCTACACTCGAGATTTACAAATTACAACTTCACCTAGATTAATAGCGATCGATGTAACAATAACAACGTTACACTTATTTCAAAATTCAAACAACCATCGTGAATATCCGTTCTGAACCAAATTATGATACCAGACAACGCCGATCAGATCAGTTCTTAAAATAACAAGGCCGAATACAATTATACGAACAAAATCAATCAACCGATAACAATTCGTACATCATCAACTATGAAACGCTTAGCCAAAAGGGGAAATTGATGAAAAAATCTCCCTACAAACCATTTCCAATCAATGGAAGAAACCGATCGAAATCAGCGGAATTTCAGCTAGAAAACGTGAGGCGTGGATTATGAGGAGAGATTGAGATACAATGACGATTGAAATGATGACATCCAGAGGAAGATATAAATACGGTGAAGAATATTCCTTTGGCTTATTTACTTTGTCGAAATAACTTGTTTAGCCCTTATAGTATCATTCATACACATTTAGCCCCTCAACTATTTGGCACATATTCTTTTTCTCCTATTTAAAATTACAAGATGTTCAATGAAAAAAAATACTAAGGGATCGTTTACCAAACATTTACCCGGTAAATGCTTATAGGTAAAATTCAAGACTATTATTTACTTACCGAGTAAGATTTTAGTCCACCAAAACGACATCTTATGCAACAATTTATCTGGTAAGTGTTTACCGTGGTAAGAGTCGTTGCCCTCACTTACCAGGTAAGGCTCATGAATCTTGTCTCGTTCTTACCGGGTAAGATTTTTGGTCCTTACCATATTCATCCGATTAGGTAACATGAATTGGTAAGCGCTTACCCGGATAAATGTTTGGTAAACGGCCCCTGATATTACATATTAAAATTAAATAAATTTTACAATTTGACTGGGGGGCCTCTGTGGCGTATACGTTGGTACGAACCATCACTTCGTTCCTTTGTTATAGACTCATAGGGGCTGTTTAGGATTGTTTATTTAAAACAATTTATGATTTTCTATAAAAATCTTTATAAACTTATTATATGTTATAATGATTTAACTTGTTCAAAAACTTTTTATTACCAGGTTGGCACCGGTATAAGTTGTTTATCTAAACACTCAAAAATCCTTATTACCAGTGCTACATAGAAATAAGTCAATAAGTTATTTTTATAAGCAATCTCAAACACCCCTCGTAATACACTAAAATTTAGGATCGTGAACGTCACATTCTCGAAACAAAAGTATTTATTGGTCACATAGATTTGCATTGCGAGGCCTTTTCTCCTCTTCCAAACGCTGATTCGAATCTCATTTTTAACATTTTCTTGGTTTTTAACTTTTAATTTCAAACTTATTATATTTCTAAAACTTTTTTAAATAAAAAAAAACAAAACCATGTATACAAACAGTAAAAAACTAATCAACAAACTGATGATGATTTTATAAAATAAAAATATACAGCTTTATTTTTTTGATAATCAAATAATATCATCACTTTGAAAAAAATTATAAATCTGTGTCTGTAATTTGATAAGATAAATTAATGGTGGGTGTAAAATAAGCTCATGAGACTATTTATTAGTTGTAGAAAATTGTGGTGAGAAGTGGTTAATTTAGGGGTACAAAAAGGTTGGATTGATAATAGAAGGTAGTAAAATGAAAAATTTATAGGCATGTATAGGGAGGCGCGTAGACGTAGGGATAAGGGTGGGATTAAGGTGGGTGGATGACCACCGGTGATGAATGGACCTGCATCTGACACCAAAAGGCAGTGCACGCACCGCCCCACGTTTTCATGTGCTTCCCGTTTTCCATATAACACTCCTTCCTTGAATTTTTGGTTAACCTCTGTTTGTTTTTATTTAATTTTAAAATATTTATTGAATTTCATCACGTTATTTATATTTAATTATTTTATTTCAAATAGCTTTTAATAAAAATATATAAATAAATATTTTTTTTTAATATTTCATGTGATATTTTCTTTATTTGAGTTTTTGAATTTCGAGTCATTAGGGTTTTATATAAATACTTTATTTTCGGTTCGAGTTTGGTTTCAAATTTCGGATAATTTGGGTTTTGCACACCTTACCCTGACTAATCACATATGCACTGTAAAACAACCAATAAAATCTCCAGCAGCATTACAGAGCTCGAATCAGTGACGCTGATCAATATAAATGGTAATTAGTTTGAGATAATATAAATTTCAAAAGTTGACATATTGTTGGAGTTTAAAGATCGACGTCTGAAACTGGTTTGAGATCGATTAATCCAGACAAATTATATAATTTTACTGGATAATGAATTAAGAACAGGCTGAAACGTTAAATTCATCGATTAAAACAATGAGTAACTAATATCTTAAAAAGAAACATATGTTATCAAACAAATTAATACTTATAACACATTTTTAATAACATATGTTACTTTAGCATATTTATTAATAACATGTGTTTACTTTAACAACTTTATTAATAATAAAGTCATGAGTAAATTGCATTTTTGGTCCTTATGGTTTGTTGATTTCCTTGAATTAGGTTCCCACAAAAATTTTATCGTAAAAGATCCTTGTGGTATGTAAAATGTCTGTTTTTAGTCTTTTTTACAAACCACGGTGAATTTTATCTAGTAAGTGATAAAATATAACGAATTCAGTTATTATATTAACAATATAAACACACACACATGAAAATTGTAAGCCTACAAACCAAGCGGTATTTTCGCCTGGCGGTATTTTAGTCTTTGATATCTCCAGTTTTTTGAAGTATATAATATTTATATACGACAAATACAATAAATAAACTCACACACCTACATCACTTCTGGTGAGGTTTGAACCCCTGACCTCATAGGAGGCCTAAGGCCCGTTGGTATCTTCATTTGTTTTTTTTATTGTCATAGTATCAATAGAGTTTACATATTGATTGCTATTGATTAATTTCAATTTTCAGTAAGTTGTTTATGTTTTTTTTTTTGGATTGAGGTACAATAACACTTGGTTTATTATGATTAAAAGTTCATTTTGTTCGAAAAATCATCCTTCTGTTTTTTTTTTGTCATAATTTAGGGGTTGTTTGTTTGGCTCTTAATGGTGACATTAAGAGCCAATATCTTAATCGGTAAGAGGTAAGGAGTGTTTGGCAAAAAAAATCAAGCCTCTTAATGGTTACATAACCCTCTTAACCATTTTGCATCCAATGGTTCACTCAACCATTCAGACTTCTATTTTTCCAAGATTACCCTTCCCACCCCTTCTTCCCAACCCTCTCTTCACGCACGTCGCTCCGTCTCCGGTAGCCGGTAGCCTCCACCATATCTGTCCCCGTCTCCGACAGCCTCTACCATCTCCGTCCCCGTATCCGGTAGTGACCGGAAAATAGCCTATGACTCTCGCCGATGACCGAAAAATAGCCTGTGAGACTCTCGCCGGTTGTCGCTCGATCGGTGATGGTCAATGGTATCTTCGATTGTGAGACTCCACAGCTTCCGTCTCCGGTAGTCTCCACCATCTCCGTCCCCGTCTTCGGTTGTCGCTCGATCGGTGATAGCCTGTGAGGCTCCACAGCTTCCATCGCCGGCGACCTTCCACAGCTTCGATGGTCGCCAGTCCCTTAACAGTAGCACAACTTCGATTAGGTTTTCTTCCATTAGGTTTTCTTTCTTCAATTTTTAGTCGTTAGGTAAACATAATGAAACTGGATGATCACTAAAAAAAACAAAGAGGGTTAAAATGGTAATTTGCTTTTATTCATAAAACAGTTATCAAACAACATTATTTCATTCATCACTTAACCATTCTGACCCTCTTAGCCATTCTGCACCAAACCATTCAGCAACTGCCAAACAGCCCCTTACATTATGTGGATGAACATATGCCAATAATGTAAGTATGATATCTGTCACTCGTTGATGAGTCAATGCTCATTTGATCTGATAAATATCTACAAGGCATTCATTCTCAGATCATTTGGGTCGAGAAAGTATATCGAATGGTCAATTCAATTAATAAATAATACTCAATGCAATTTATGTAAGATATAAAAGCATCTCTAACAAATTCTTCAAAATAGAAAAAGCAGAAAAGATAGTGTAAAAGCATCTCCAACAGCTTTTCTATTAATTTTTCTAAAATATAGAACCAGAATATAAATTTAAAAAAAAAATTACATTCAACTATAACAGATTATCTATCTTAGAGATTTTAACATAAATTACATTATTATAATATTTTATAATTTATCACCCTAATATTTTTTTAAACAATAAAATAATAATAACCTAATTTCATTGATGAAATTGAATAACACAATCATTTCTCACTCTCAACATCAAGCTTTAAAGAATTCTCTATGTTTAGAGATTTCTCCATTATTATTTATTTTAAAGAACAAGATAAAAAAACTGTTGGAGCATTTTAAAGGAAAAAAACTCTTTTTTTTTCCTATTTTATAGAAGCTGTTGGAGATGCTTTACAAATATATAAATTTGGAGAACACTAAAAAAATGATTACAATAAGAGAGAACATATATATATTTTTTTAATATATTTTCATCAATATGAAACTTTGGAAATAAATAATTAGAGATAGAAATAATATTTTATTAAATAAATATAATAATTAATAATACAATAAATGTTGTAATATTCAAATTAGAGAACCTGTTGCAGTTAGATATATTTTTGTTTTTGGAAATTTTAAAGATTTAATTTTTGGGAATCTAACATTAATTATAATATTAAAATATTTCATTCATCTATTAAAATGGTATTTCTCTCTCTAAATATTTATTTTCCAAGTTTTCCATTTATAGAAATATATCAAAAAATATTTCTCTCACATGGTAATCAATTTTGGGTGTTCTTTTTCTCCATATTTGGAGACAACATTATCTTTCCTGTTTTCTCCATTTTGGAGATAGTTTTACAAAATCTGTTAAATAAAAAAAAATTGGTTCAAAATCTTTATTTTTCCTGTTTTCTCAATTTTGATGAATTTGTTTGAGATATTCTAAAACTATGTAGAGTAGGGTTTGTACGAAAAAAAATAACCAAATAAGAGAATGAATATGAACCACACAATTCATTAAAGTAACTTAAATAAAAAAAAGGAACAAATAAGGACATAAAAATTATTTATTTATTAAAAAAGTTATTTAAAATATTGATTTAAGAATCTACTTTTACCATTTCTTGTGATTTTATTGTGATTTAACTTTATATATTTAAAAGTTTTACTTTATATTTAAAATAAAAATCATTTAATTTTCAATTAAATTTTTTTTTATTTAAGACAATATTTAAAATATATATATACACTTCTTGTCAATATATATACCAGGTGCCATGGAGCTCTATCGCATCTCAGTCTAGAGTTTGTGATTTACTATCTAGAAGTCGGTCCCAATTTTCGAATGCATTGATCAATTGCGGGTTTTTTTTACTAGATTTGGATTTACGGGGCTTTGTCCATTAGCTTCTGATGGTTCTATTTTTTCAATGTGGACTTTATGGTTATTAGAGGCAGGTACATGTATTTCCTTTTACCGTTGGGTCCATTTTGTTCATAAAACTTGCAACGGTTTTGATCAGTACGAGTTTTGAAAATGATAATGCCGGTGATGAAAACCCAAAAAACTTTCTAATGATTTCTCGTCAAAAGAAAGGTGAAGTTACAACCAGTTACTTCTGATTCATCATCTACAACTCAACTGATCAATCATCTTTATTCTCTACAAAAAACATCACATTGACATCTTTGGTAACACTCGGTTTGTTACGATTAAAAGCTCATTTTGTTTGTAAAATCTCCTTCGTTTTCTTTGTTGTAATTTAGATCGCACGGGAGAACAGATGCCAATGATGTAAGAATTATATTTGCTACTCGTTGATGAGTCAATGCTCATTTGATTTGTGAAAGATCTATGAGGCATCCAATTTTTTTTTTTGATTAACCTGAATTTCTAACTCGCTATGCGAGCCGACTAATCACATGGCGATCACCTACTATGCAGATAGCCCGAAATCACCGTATGATCACAAGAGGATTTTTATTTCTTATTGGATTTGAACCTAAGACCTTCTAGTACTTTTGTTCTTTGGAGCCAAATTTAAACCAATCAGACATCACCCTTGTGGTTGAGGCATCCATTCTTAAACATTTGGTTTTAGAAACTGTATTGAATGGGTCATCCATTCCACATGACGTCCGCTCAAGTTGATGTGGAAATAAGCCCACGGGCCGTGTAGCATACCAAGAGGCCCATAAGAGATCATGAGGCAATCAAACGCGGCGGCAGCACCTAGGGTTTCGGTAGCGATCTGATAATCAATATATATATACACCACGCATCAAGGAGCTCAAACGCAGCTCAGCGTAGGGTCCGCGACTCATTATACCGGAAGCGGTTTGTTCATCTCACTTCAGGATTCTATTCTTCTTACATATGGTTTTTACTACTTCATGATTTTAGTTTTTGTTAGTCTCTAATCCATGAGTTTTTTATTATTTGTTACTTGCAATTTTTTAATTCATCTATCGATTGCCATATTTTTACTGGATTTTTGGATTTGCGGGATTCTGTTCATTAGTTTCTGATGGTTCTATCTTCGATGTGAAATTTATGGTGATCAGAAGCATTTCCCTATATTGTTGAATCGATTTTTTCATAAAACTTGCAACGGTTTTGATCATTACGAGTTTTGAATATGATAATGGGGATGATGAAAACTCAGACGAATTTCTATTGATTTCTCTTCGAGAGAAAGGTGAAGTTACAACCAGCTACTTCTGACTCATTTTCCACGAACTCAGCTGATCAATTTCTCTCGTTATTTTTTAAAACTGACGTTGATGTTTTGATTTTTTTTAAAATTTATTTTGATGACTTTCACTTTATTGTCATGATATTGGTCGAGTTTATCGATTAGTTTCTGTTTTCGGTAAATCGATTCTATTCTGTCTTTGAGGTACGGTAACCATTGGTTTGTTACGATTAAAGGAGCATTATATTTTGAAAGCAATCCGTTGTTTTCTTTGCTGTAATTAGATTGCAGAAATGAACAGATGCCAATGATGTTAGAATGATATTTGCTACTCTTGATGAGTCAATGCTCATTTGATGATCACTTATCCACCAAGATCTCTGAGGCATCATTTCTTAATCAATCGGTTTGAGCATGTATACAGTTGTTCAAATCACTGAATAATCAACGCATTTTGTATGAGATAGAAAGGGGAAAAGTCAAAAAAAAAAAAAAAACCAATGTACTTTACTGTTTGGAACGATTAAGTACTTGGAAAATTTTTTAGAATAAATAAATCCTTCGACATTTTAAAACATATTAAATAAGTCATTGGTTTCAAAAAAATCTTTGAATATTTTTTAACCAGTTAAGTAAGTTATTGAACATTACAAAACCTGTTAAATAATTCTTTGAACTTTTTAAAACCTGTTAAATACATTTTGTTAGTGGAAAAAGTCTAAAAAAATTAATGGACTTTCATATTCTGAACGCTTAAACATTTTTTGAACGAAAAAAGTACTTACATTTATAAAAAAAAAAACAAATATATCATTCTCATTACTCTTCACAAAACATACAAAAGTTGTATCAAAAACATAATAATTTGAATACAAAATTTGAACATAATTTTACCAAAAATTAAACCAAAAAATATACCAAAAAGTTGAGAAAAAAATGGATACAACATTAGCATCATTCATAAAAAATCGAAAGAACAATGATTGAACTAGATGCCATCGCTAATTAGAGTCGATTAACGAACACGCCGATCCAAAGTCATACATTTTTCTCAACATTCGGGTAAAAAACCAGCTCGAAAACTGAAATTTCACCAACAATTTAATTCAATCAATTGATTATCTAAATCTCCTTGACTTCATAAAAAAAACATCAAAAACACCGATTGCCCTTCTTCCGTACCAGACTAATAACCATTCAATCCATCCGCATTGCAACTGATTGATCGATTAAAAATCAATAAGAAACAAATAACTTCAGAACAAACGAACCCTACTTAGCGTTTGATTTCTAGGGTTCAAACCCCATTTTTTTCCAATCAATCATCGATTGAATTGAGATTGAGACCAACATTAAGCTTTGTAACCATCAAATGAACAATAAAATTGAAGAACTAAATGGAAAAAAACAGAGAAATTGTTTCTGGATACAGCAAAACCTACACAGTAATCAGCATTGAAATTTTTTGAAATGTAACCGACCTTTGCTAGGGTTTACCGAAGATTTAGGGAATGGTGGAAGGGAGTAATGAAAGATGCATAGGGAGCCAGATTCAGATGATTATGAGTAGCGGGAAATTGAGGAGAGAGAGAAAAAATAAATCATTTAAAGCATAGGGAGAGGGAGACGGTGGTGTGTGGGCATGAAGGAGCAAGAAGGAGGCGGTGGTGTGGAGGAGAGGGAGAAGTGGGTGATGGGGAGTTCTTATGTTTTAGGGGTTTTTTAGGTTTTTTTTTTTTTTTTAATTCAAGGTTTACCTCCTATTCAGGTTATAAGTTACATTTTTAAAGTATGAGGATCTATTTAACATGTTTTAAAAAGTCTAAAGAGTTATTTAATAGATTCTAGAATGTCCAATAATTTATTTGTTCCAAAAAATTATTCAAGGACTTAATCATTCCAAACAATAAGGTCTATTGGGTTTTTTTGGACTTTTCCCGATAGAAAACTACATGGTCTGGTATCCAGAAATATCCAATACTGTTATGTTTAACCTCAATTGTTAATGCATTTTAGTGTTCAATGGATTTTCATTCATTTTGTTATCACATCTATGAGGGTGTTTTGGATTGTTTTATTTTTTAACAAAAGTTTTTATCAACTTATTATAAGTTAGAATGGTTTAAATTTTAAAAAAAAAATTATTAACAGTTTGATACTGGTATAAGCCGTGTTTATGTCACACTAAAATAAGTCAATAAGTTGTTTTTATAAGCAATCTTGAACACCCCATATATATATATATATATATATATATATATATATATAGGGAAGGGTTCAAACGAGAACCCCTGTGATTTACGAAAACGCGAGAACAACTCAATAACCACATATTGTGATAAAAAATA
>NC_037538.1:1490678-1490977 GCF_001531365.2 Cynara cardunculus var. scolymus
GTGATAGGGGTGTGATAATCACCGTTATACATCACTTGGATTATCGTTTTGGTTGATAAGTTAAATTTTTGGTGTAATCATGTGATATGAGCGTGATAATCATGTGATAATCATCGTTATACATCACTTGGGTTATCGTTTTAGTTGATAAGTTAAAATTTTGGTGTAATCATGTGATATGAGTGTGATAATCATGTGATATGGGTGTGATAATCACCGTTATACATCACTTGGGTTATCGTTTTGGTTGATAAGTTAAATTTTTGGTGTAATCATGTGATATGAGTGTGATAATCACC
>NC_037538.1:1491261-1507712 GCF_001531365.2 Cynara cardunculus var. scolymus
TTATATCCACACGATTTGGTGTGATATGGGTGTGATAATCATGTGATTATCATACAATTATCACATTATCGCTTATATCAACATGATTTTGTATGATTTGGGTGTGATAATCATGTGATTATCACACAATTATCACAAGGATTCCGTTTGGCTAGGGTTAACTTAAAAAATCGACTACCGATTTGGTGTGATATGGGTGTGATTTGGAGACGCATGAATGAAGGAGAAGAAGACGTGATCAATGAAGGAGAAGAAGACGTGGAAACGTGAAGATAAACATGGTTAATTAAAATAAAATAAAAATTATAAAAATTACTTAATTACATTACTGCTTTTATTAAATTATTTATATATAATAAAAGTTAATCTATTAATTAAAAAAGTTTGTGGTTATTGAGTTGTTCTCACTTCTCGTGTTTTCGTAAATCATAGGGGTTCTCGTTTGAACCTCCAACTATATATATATATATATATATATATGTGTGTGTGTGTGTGTGTGTGTGTTGTTTTGCTAATTTTTTGCATTTTGTCTTGTATTTTTTGTCTCTTTTTCAAGACTTTGAAAGATCGATCCACATACCTCCAAAGGGATGATGTACACGATTGAGAGCCTTTTCAGGATTAGTTGGAATCACATTTCAAAATGATCAATGATATCTAAAGTGTACAGATATGGTGTTTATATATTCTTTTTTGGTTGGAATATCATTTGTTTACTATGTACCATGTTATGTCATTGATATACAAAAATGTATTTGAATCCCGTCTATGTAGTCTTGTTCTTGATTGAGTTGGGTCAACACATCTTTAAAAGATCGTATGAGAATAGAAGTTAAGGTCGAAGTGTAAGAAGTGATCTAAATTAATGGGTGTGTAGAAAGTCATTTGATCCGTCTTAAACCAACCTATTCAATTAGAACCAATCGATCATAATTGGATTCTACATTCAAATCGGATCGGTTGGTTCTTGAATGATAGTCCAGCATCCAACCGATCAAATCCAATTACCATTCAGTTAATATTTAATTAATAACTATATATAATTATTAATATTTTATAATATTCTTTTAGTTGATATTTATGTGTATTGTTTTTTAATAACTTAAGAAAGGAAGTAAAAAGTTGGTTGAATTGCTGGATTGGTTTAGTATTGATCAAAAGATTGGACGAATCCGATCGAATTCAATGGATAACTAATAGTAACATCCAATGGATAGAACCGATCTGATTCAATCAAGTCAAATTCAGGAAAAAAACCGATTGTATGGGAAATACTTCAGAAAATTCTGTTAATTGAATTTGGATTGTATTTGATATCCAATATTAATCGGATCACATAACAACCATCAATTACAAAATAATACTGACACCTAAAAGCTTTTCCAACCTTGCTTCAGTCTAAGTTATCAAATTGATTTTTTAATAAATTCAAAAAGTATTGTAGCTTGTAGTTGAATGACATATGACATAACTTTGTGATAGAAAAATGTTTATCTATATCTATACTATCTTATTAAGCAAATTTAACAAAAATTTTAAAGTCTTAAAATACTAAATGACCAATATACACTTTTTTACTTTTTCACCTCTTTCTCTTCTCACATACATTAACTCTCTCACAACCGATTTTTTTAAATATAATTTTAAATTTACATTTTATACTCCTATAATTAGTTAATTAATTTACTTTACGTCTTTTACTTTTAAATGTTTTATTTTAAACATTTATCAAATTAACATACATCATCGTATATCAATTAAAATATGTTTAAAAAATACATTTTTATTTTAACAAGTTACACCATTATAATCGTCTCGTTAATACATTCGAAATGAGTCCAATATTGAATAATTTTTTACTTAATTGTATTATTGTATATTATATATACTGTAAAAAAATATTTTTAATATTTACGATTTATATTTTTATAGTTATTTATTTATATATATATATATATATACTATATATTTTGGGGTTAGGCTGTCCAAATTACACTGTATAATATATTATGAATTAATATGTTCTTGAGTTTTTTTGAAATATATATATATATATACATGTATTAATTCAATCTTAATATGAGTTTCTGAACAAGAAATGGGGTAAACAGTTGAAATTTCATTCTAAAACCCATCTTTTTTGGTCTTTTCATGGCTTATGATCTATCAAATTTATAATTTTCTTTATTGGTTTTGAGTGTTTATCTTAAAACTCAAGTTTCTTGGTTTTTTGCTCTTGGTGTAAATCAAACACATTTGTGGAGTCGTTTAAATATGTTGGATTTTAAATATATTGGAGTTTAAACTGTTATACAATTTTTTTATTCGATAGTCTGTAAAGACCAAGTGTAACCTATATCATCGTTAAATCTTATCTTATAAAACCAGTAGAACTTCAAAATCGTTCTCTGCATTGACGCAATCTCCGATACTATTTGTGGTGCACAATTTCGTGGAATGTAGGTAGTGGTTATGATCGATTTGCTAAAAAAAATCTTCTAATTATTAAGAACTCCAAAAACTTGGAGATCCAACTACAAGAAGCAAGCCCTACAGCCAATCCAACAGCAATAACGAAAATTCATGGCTCCCGCCGTATTGCGCGGGTACACAACTAGTTTATATTTATACATAAAACTCGATTTATTGACAAATTAATTCTCTTGCTTCTTAACTTGTGTATATTAACACTACCGGAGCACTAAATGATACTAATCATGCTCTCAAGCGTGAACTTGACACTCAATTTTACAACTTTGAATTTCACTTATACTAATTAATTTCTTATCTTTTTTTTTTAAGGGTGTCCGGGCCAAAGTTCAACTAATCCCCGGCAAATTTGGAGACTAAACATGGCCCCACTTAAATGTCGTCAACACTCCCCTCCCAGGGTTCGAACTTGGGTTCATGACTATGTCATGCCCAAGCCTTTACCACTAGGCTGGAAGGTCTTTGACTTAATTTCTTATCTTTCCATCTGGAGTGACACAGATTTTCCGTTGTTATAACTTGTCTAACTCTTTAGCTGTTAAATAATCAGTACCCTTTACTATATTTTTTACTTAATTCTATTTTTAGTTTATGTTATTTAAGAATTTTATACATATCTAATTTAATTTGATAATAACAAAATATTTGTATTTTTGGGACTATATATTAATAACCAAATATTAAGATCAGTGTAGTAATTTGTAGTAGTTTTTTTTAATTATAAATTTGACAAATAAAATAATTATTAGAGGATGTAAATAAAATACAGTTTTTTTATATTTATAAATTTGATAAATAAAATAATTATTAGAGGATGTAAATAAAATACTTTAATTATATTATATATATTTTTTAGTAAATAACTTCAAAGGTAGTTTTATAAATTTAATATGTTTTCTTATAAATAGATATTTTATAGGAAAATTAATTAAAATAGTTATTTTTAGACCAATGTATCTTATTAGGCTTAGGGGTTGTTTACCAAACACTTACCCGATAAGTGTTTACGGTAAAATTTAACACTATTATTTATTTACCGGGTAAGATTTTAGTCCACCAAAACAACATCGTATGCAACAATTTACCCAGTAAATGCTTACCGTGGTAAGAGTCGTCGCCTTCACTTACCGGGTAAGACTCTTAGTCCTTGTTTCGCTCTTACCGGGTAAGATTTTTGGTCCTTACCATATTCATCTTGTGAGGTAACGTAGCTTGTTAAGCACTTACCCGGATAAGTATTTGGTAAACGGCCCCTTAGTATGTGTTTAGTTTCAGGAAATTTTGGATTCATTTTTTAACCATTTCCTTTCTCATATTTCAAAATATCATTAGGTTTGTAAGTCATATTTTTTCAATTTATGAAAAGGTCAAAGTGTAACTCAAAAAAGATGTTCGTGAACATGGTACAAATATAAAAACTAAATTAAAGAACAAAAAATGACTAAGGTGACGTTTGTTTTTTAAAAGTTGTTAAAGTTTGAAGTCTGATTTTACTTCTGATTTATAAGAGGTGGTTCTGAAGTCTGAAATCTGAATCGATCAAACTAGTGCAAAAATATAAAAGATAAATAGTTTTATTTTTATTTTTTATAAAAGTATAAAAGATGAATAGTTTTTGCTAATAAATCTCTTCCAACCCCCAAAATATGAACCATGTGATAGAGGGCAGATTAGGATCAAGAGATATTAAGAGATACATTTACCACTTAAAATTTCAGAAGACATTTAGAGCTTTTAAGCTCTTATTTTATAAATAAAATAAGTGTTCTTAATATCCAAACATTTGAACGAATCAGGCTTCAGAGGTATTAAAAGGTAATTTTGAAAAAATAAACAAACCCAAAAAAATTAATACAAAATATGAAAATGAATATTTTTATTAATTTTATTTCGAATAATTAGAGCAAATATGTCAAACAAATTGCCATAAGGGAGGGTTTTTTTAGTAAATTCACAATTAGCACCCAAGAATTCGTTGACCAATACGTCTGACCAGGGGTATTTTTGGTATAGTATAAAAGACGACCAAAAGCAACCCAATAACCATCGACACCCAACCCTCGCCTCCCATACCATTCATTCGCCATCTGCTCCTCGACACTCTTGTTCTCCTCCTCTATATAACTCCCTTTCAAATCTTCTTCCATATATAACATCTCTTCTTTCAAATTCCCAAATTCCTCTGCTCCCTTTTCCATTTCAATCGGTTTCCTGTTCTCTGATCGACTTAATTTGAAATCCATCGTCAAATTCTGCGAAACCCTAACTCAAGATCTCACTTTCAATCAATTTCCCAACTGGGTGTCCAGATAGTTGGAGAAACAGTGCTTTCTTCTAGTCTGTATGTTTGCTGGTTTAATTTGTACATCAGCATATGTGAATTAAATAAAATTTGTTTTTGTGGAATTAAAATTTCTTCAAATGCGGTTTTAAGAATGTTGGTTTTTGTAGCCATGATCGTTTTTGGATGATTGGTTTAATTAGGAAAAAATTGAAATGGTGAAGGTATTGGATGATTTCAAATTGTTATTATTGATTGAATTGCAGAAGTAGTGAGGGGATAAGGAAGAGGAATTGATGGCGGATCAAGCGTTTGAAGGTGGGCAACCGGTTGATCTCACCAGGCATCCATCTGGAATTGTGCCTACTCTTCAGTAAGTCTCGATCCACCTTTGAAAGCGATTAGGTGTTTAATTTGGTGGGATGGAGTAGTGTCAGTCTTCGATTTAGGTAGCTGCTTGCTTCTTGTGACATAATTTCTGAAAACAGAAAATCTGCTGTTCTTCGGAAGATATTCAGAACAATGATTAAGATGTCAATGGGCTCATTTGATTCTTAATTTGGATTGATACATCATCCAGTTTGAGCAAGATGGCAAATAGGGTTATGATATCACAATGGGGCTCCAATTGGCAAACCAGAATTTAGGAAGCTTTTTTTCTCATATTTTGGAATAATATGGACATATTAATGGGTCGTTTACCAAACGCTTGCCTGGGAAGCGTTAAGCGCTTAACAAGTGACATTATCTTACGGGATGAACATGACAAAGACCATGAATTTTACTCGTAAGAGCGATGACAAGGTTCGAGAGTCTTACCTGGTAAGTGAGAGTGGCGACTCTTACCCGGTTAGCGCTTACCGGTTAAATTGTTGCATACAATGCCGTTTTGATGGACTAAAATCTTACCCAATAGGGTAAGTGGTGGTGTTGAATCGTACATATAAGTGCTTACCTAGTAAGTGTTTAGGTAAACGGCCTCTAAGTGAAAGCAAAAGCATGATATGATAATGGTCGTAGTATGCATTTATGAAATCATGAAGCAGCCTCTTTCTTTTTGGTTTGGCTTTAGAATTTCACACACACACACACACACACATATATATATATAGAGAGAGAGCAAATTTTATATACAAACCCAATAAATGTTACAAACCCGTGCAAACCAATCGAAATCTTACAATGACTTTGATTTTATGCTATGATTCATATTGTTTCATATGTTTTGTTCTTGTGTGTTTCTATGTGAAGTGTATATTGATGTTTCTTATTAACATTCAAAACAGTCCTGAAAGTCTCATATATGAAACCACATTGTATGTAAAAGAGACATGTTTCACATTTGTTGGTTCATATATGGAACAACACATGGAAACTGGTATATAGGTTTGTAACAAATATTGGGTTTGTATTTGATATTCCCTATATATAGATAGATTGATATATAGATAGATAGGGAATGGTTCAAACGAGAAAACCTTAAATATGCATTAAGCCGTCAACTATTTTAAAGAATGCATGAATTGAAAAAATATACTAGAACACGAGAATACCCTTTTACTAAATAAGTCAGTCACATTTAATACTATATTCCATCATATATGATACACATGTGATACTAAATAAGGACGCAGACGACCTTTGGTGCAACTCAAGCTGCGGGTCAAGTTGTCTGTACACCACTAGTCCCCCTCACATGTATTACCACGTGTACTAAGGGTGTTCTTGATGTAATACCATAATCTATCATCTGTGATGCTAAATCAGAGACGCAGATAACCTTTGGCGCAACCTATGTCGCAGGGCATATCGTCCGCACACCACCAGGTCTCCTCACGTGTATTATCACATGTGATAAGGGTGTTCTCGTATTTTCATAAAATTGAGGTGTTCTCATTTGAACCTCCACATATATATATATATATATATATATCATGTTGCATTGACAGCATATAGACGATTAATCATATATGATTAAACACACCCAACCAAGTGTAATCATATATGATATTGAAACTTCTCGCTTTCTCGCAAAATGTTTAGCTTCTCGTCTGAACCTTCCCCTATATGTTTGTGTGTGTGCACCCTCATTCTCAATTTCTTACAATCTCTGAATCTTGGTATCCTTGCATTGTGCACCCATATACTTATCGTTTACCTACCAATTTGCTTGAGCCAGAAGCTCTTGCACCCAATGATACAAATTCTCTTATGGTGTCGTCTAGTATATAAGTTACTTTAACTTTTTGTTGGTTGTCCCTATGATATTCTGAAGGAAAGTTGTATACTACTGTTGACTTATGTGGTGTAAATTTGGATGCTTGCTAGATGAATAGTGTTATAAGATTCAAAATATGCTCTTTAATTCTGTACAATGCTTTTATACTCGTAGAAACATAGTGTCTACTGTCAATCTGGACTGTAAATTGGATCTGAAGGCGATTGCATTGCAGGCTCGAAATGCAGAATACAACCCAAAGGTATGTTGTTTTCTGTTCTAAACTGTTTATCAAAAAGCATATTCAATCAAAGACATTCGATGATACTCTAATTATTGAGTTTTCAGTTCTACAATATAAGCTAATTCTGATTTCCAAACACCCCAAAAGAACAAATATATAAGCTAATTCTGATTTCCAAACACCCCAAAAGAACAAATGTAGTAATTAACAAGAACATCATGCCTAGTTTTGACATAAAGTTCACAGAAGAGAAGTAATTTAGAACAAAATCTAGAGAACCAAAACTCAGGAGTCAGGATTACAGAAGTCCTTCGAAAGTAGGACCACATACCATTAGCTAGAAAACTATTGATACTTTTTCCTTGACACCTATTAACTAAGGCCCTGTCAGGTTTCAGCCTTCTGTCTTTTAGATTTTGAACTCATTTTCTTTTTTGTCTGAAAATTTGCAACTTCTTAGTACCTCATGTCATCTTTGGATTGTTATTCTAAATATGATTCATGACATTTTATTTGAGTTGAGCCAACGAGACAATAACCATGAGAGCTTGGAACATATATGTTGCATTATATCATATAATTGGTTTAAGTTTCCTATTTCAGCACATTGCTTATGCATGTTTCATTGGTGAAGATATGATTTTAATACGATTTCCTTCTCTCTCCCGGAATGACATTCATGTACTGTTATTTTGTCTACTCCAGCGTTTTGCCGCTGTTATTATGAGGATAAGAGAACCAAAAACGACAGCACTGATTTTTGCTTCTGGGAAGATGGTAAGTTTTTCATTATAATTCTGAAACCCAGATTAATATATGTATGTGTATATATAGAGGATCATCACATTCACATATTCACATCTGTCAACAAAAGAAGTTTAACATTTTCGATGTTTAATGACGAAAAGCCATACAATTTGAGAATTTAACCTCTAAAATATTTGGTTAAAATGAACATAGCAATATGGGAATTTGTAGTTGGTTGATGTGGACGAATACGTATTTGTATCCTGTTGTATGGCTCCTTGTATCCAATGTATTTTATTACTTTCCTTTTCCCCCTGTGGGCTGTTATATAGTCTTTATATGGTATTTTGGTTATTCAGGTTTGTACAGGAGCAAAGAGTGAACAACAATCAAAATTAGCGGCACGAAAGGTACACGCCGCCACGTTAACCCCCTTGGCATGGACTGCAAGACTTTTTTATCTAAAAAAAGTAGAATCTTTACATAGAACTGTAAAAGGGTTCAAGGAATTATTATCAATATTATGTATTTACATCATTTTTGCGATTATGATTTATGAACATAAAAGAAGCTTATAGACTTGATTCTTGTCCAGTATGCTCGAATTATACAAAAACTTGGTTTCCCGGCAAAATTTAAGGTAAAACACTCTCTTTCTAGTGTATCATTCTTTTGATATATATGGTATATTCTTGTTATTTAATGAAATAGTTGTGTAAATGGTTGTAGGATTTCAAGATCCAGAACATAGTTGGATCATGTGATGTGAAATTTCCAATTAGACTTGAAGGGCTTGCATACTCTCATGGTGCTTTCTCAAGTGTAAGTTCTTATAAACAAATGCAGATGTAACGGAACCTAAAACTGAATAGGAACCCAGGAACCGCCCACAGCACGACATCTCATATTTATCAGGAATATGAACGTGTCTATCCTCATGAATGTTGTAACATATTCAAAATGAAGGTGTGCTTTATGATTATTAACACTAAATATCCATCCTGAGGAGGGACATGTGACACGCTGTGGGCGGTTCCTGGCTCGGTGTGTATTGCTCTTGTGGTAATGTTTACTATATCTTCTGTGGTTAACTTGTGATGCTTGCATATGGTGGGGTGCAGTACGAGCCGGAATTATTCCCTGGATTGATTTATCGGATGAAACAACCTAAAATCGTGTTGCTCATCTTTGTTTCTGGGAAAATTGTTCTTACCGGAGCTAAGGTAACATATTCATATCCTCTTGGTCGATGTGGGTATGTATCTATGTAAGTAATTTGTCCGGTATGCACATGTGTATACCATACAGATGAATGGTTATTATGATGTTCTTTTAACTTTTCATTTTTTTGTAGTTTTCCTCCGAACCTCACTCTATATATATGGTTATTTACTTCCGTTGTGTTTACTTACAGGTTAGAGAAGAGACATACACCGCCTTTGAGAATATATATCCTGTGCTAACCGAGTTCCGAAAGAACCAACAATGGTATGCTGTTCTTCCTACAAAATACTAAATTACAAAATCGTGTTCAAAGTCTAATCTGTTTCAATTATGTGCAGATTTCTAAACATCTGGGCATGCAGGAATATCATAAAATCAACGATGCCGCCTTTTTACAAATTGGCACAACATAGACGAGGCATCGGTGAGCCAACAAATAGAGAGTTCTGCTTATCTTTTTGCTAGAATAGGTTTTTTGAGTGTTTTGTTGGAGACAATTTTGGCAAGGATTGTTCCCCTGTAGCTTCAAAACAGTAACATAAATTTCAAAATTGAATTGATCGATCAACGAGCTCGTATATCCTTACGTAAAACATATATTTTCAGTCTTGATATACAATTATGCCACTCTACTCATTAATCAACATAGAACATAATATTGAAACATGAAACCAAAACAGAAAATGGTATGGAGAACCTGTTAGAAGCTAAAAAGACTACAGAAGAAACCAACCCATTTTGATTACGGACCCTCCTATTTTACATGCCCTTTTTGTGTACAATGATACCAAAAGGATGGATCCAAAGTTTGCTTTCTTTAGCAACCATTTGCAACGATCTTCTTCTCTGCAACTTCACCATTCTCTGCCACAATAACTTCATCTTTCTTCTTCTCAACAATGGTGGCTTTTTCTTCCCATGCTTGTTTCTGGAATTGCTGTTGCTTTGCCTTCTTCTTCTGAATTCTTTTCTGTCGTTCTTCGTAGAACTCGAAATCATCTAATATGCATTGCTTGCTACAATGGCCTTTGAAGATTTTAATCACTTGTAATCCCTGCTCTAACTTCACCTAAACAAAGATGCAACATATGTTGGGGTTTGTTTGTTGGCAGCTTAATGTGATTCATAACTTATTCGGTCATCTATACATGACTGCTTGGTGGTAGTGGCTTAATGATATAAAAAATGGCTTATTCAGTAAGCGTTTAGGGGGTAGCTTTATGCAGAAAGCCATGTTTTTTCAAAGCTGTCCCTCTCAATTAAAAAACATTCTTCTTTCCATCTATGAGAAAATCCTCCCAAGATAAAACTTCCGCAATCTATATAGACAGATTAATCCACACACACAATTTTATGAAAAACAACCAAACAGCCCGTTACTACCAACAATGGAATCAAACAAGATTCGAATATCAACTTAGTGTTAAAAATGAAATAATACCTCCTGGGTGTCCCTGCTATTGGTAACAGGCTTATTCTCGTTGTTTTCAAGAATAATGTGCTTCAACAAGCTATTAGGCACATCTTTTATGATATGCCACTTAACGGGGAAGCAACCGATCCACTTATCTTGTTGCCAGTATTCCAAGCTTTTGTTAGAATCAACCGGACCTATCATCTCAGCAACGCCAACAAACTGTCCGCTTGTATTCACCTGTGAAAGATAATGGAGCTTCGTGTGAATAAAGAAGCACCAGATACTCTAATAGGCAGCTTCAAATAAGAACATGTGTACCAACCATTCATGTGTTTATTCATGATGAATATACATGATATTCATGATAATTCAAGATATTCCTCATGAATAATACATGAAATAGTTGGTAATAGGAAGGCTTACTGAGAAGAAAAGGAAAACAGGACACGGTCCAGACTTCTGCTGAGACTCCTGGTATGCTGCATCAAGCTTCTTGTTTCCATTTTGTGTACTCGACCAAACATTATACTTGATGCTCTTATGAACATCATCCTCACTGTACGACTTGATAACGAAAAACTTAGCATCTGCATAAGTTTCAGGAAATTCCAGATGGTCGTATTGCTCTCTATCTGGAACTGCACACACCTCCTTCACTTCCGTCTCCTTCTCCACGCCATCAATTGCTGCAGAGGGTACATCCTGTCCCTTAACAGCTATAGTGACCCTTGTGGGAACCTTTTGGTTCTTTGTACTTCTGGCTCTAGGACCCCTGTTTAGCTCATTCAGACCATCTCCGCTTTCATTGCTATAACCAAAGAAACAGTTGCCTCTTCCTCTAGGCTTGTACTTGTTATCGACAGCCAACCAACCATTCCCGTTGTTTTGTGAACCATAAGTATTAGAACCATATCCATAACCAGATCCATAGGCATTCCGGTACTGCCCATATAACTTGTTTGGATACATTCTGTTCATATATCCACTTGCTGCATTTATGCCAGCCATTGGTCTTGGACTCTACAAACCCAATAAGTTACCATAATAGAACATGTTAGAATCTGAAAAAAAAAAACTCGAAAACCCTGGTTCACTACGATAAAATGGATGTATAGGACGCTAAAAATGTGACTAAAAATGTCTAAGACCTGACTTTACAAAACTATTGTGTCCTTTAAAGTGCTTAAATAAATTTATAGGACACTTTTGGACGTCTTAACAAATTCTTTAACACTTCAAAATAAATGTGCTAATAGCTTTTTGTTATAACCCTTTTGAGAAGGGTCTTATGAATGCATCTTTTTACATGACACTTCAAAATAATGGCATATTCAAAAATTAATAAGATGTTATATTTTAAGTGTCCTATAAAAACCTTGTTACGACACCTAAAGGTCGCCTTATAAAATTATTGCACCACGTTTATATATGAAGCATAATTGTCCAAAAATGCAATCTATTAGGACATTTAGACATTTTTGGGATCCAATAAACTCGATTTTGTTGGGGGTGGTTCAAAATAGATTTGGCATACCATGAGATGAGAATGAGGCCGAACATTCTGATTTTTGGACGCGAAACCGTTGGCATTTGATAAAGAAGCAGTATTGGTATTGTTTCTAGGCCGCCCGTCAGAATATATTGGACCGTCTAACCATGGGATATGAGAATGAACCCCATCAAAGCCATATCTTGGATCCTGAAACGCATTTTGGGCACCCCTACCATAGGATCCATTCGAGTTGAAAACTGAATTCTGAAAAGTTGCAGGTCTTACAGGAGCAGGACCAGTGTTTCCCTTCACAATTGAATTGGGATTTCCATTGGTGGTGTCCACAGACAAAGGTGGTTGGTTATCGGCGGCAGTTCTAGCCATCTCACTTTTAGGAGGAACGGCTGCAGAAGGGTAGGGCCTGCTAGTATGGGTCATCGGTTGGAAATACGGACTGGGATATTGGTAATGTTGAGCTCCATAGAGTTGACCATCATGACCAGCTGTTGGCACAGGTGAACCAGCCGGAGAATAAGGACCATAGGGTGCATAACCGTAACCAGGATACATAAGTGACCCGTTGTCCCCATAAACACCCTGCTAAGTAATATATATATAAATCAGCATAAAACACGCACAACTGTGGAAATCAAGATCAATTGAAATAAGTTCTTACATGAGACATGTCGACTCCATCCTGGTTTACATATCTTGAATAGTCATCCCAGTCATTACTAGCCCCATCGTAACCTAAAACAACAATATCAAGAAAATTTGCAATCAAATTCAACATATCAATGGTACAGTTTCTAGGCTTAAGGAGTCTAACTATGATCTGTTTTAATCAAATTACCTCCATAGAAATAAGCAGGGGAAGCATAACTGTTGGGAAAATAAGCCACTGTTGGGTCCATGAAATCTGGAATCAATGGGGTAAGCGATCTTTCAAAAGGTTGGCTCTGACCATTCCCATTATCAACAGAATCTGCAGAAGGCTGCAAATTACAAAAACCACATGATTAGTCTTCTGATAATGGTAATTAGTGATGTTAATTAACAAGAAAAATGATCACATATTACCACATGCGGCTAAGCCCTCACCTTCTTAGCAGACTCTGGAACTTCCGAAGACTTGGATTGAGAATCCAATGACAGATTCTTCAGCAAATCGGCAGCTTCTGTAGCAAAACAAGTAAAGGAAAGCCAATTCTTTCGTATAATTTGGTCGTCATTAACATATGAACCAAAAATAAATCTACCAAGATCAAGAGGGCTGGTGAATTGCAAATCAAGATCCATGAAATCCCCAATAATTAGCCAGTTAACGATCAATTGTTAGAGAAGATCTTAAACTCCAATTTTTTCTTACAAAAATTCAATCAAAACATCGAACGAACACAAGGTAGAAAAAAAACAAAGAAGACTTTTTATCATACAACGAAATCAGTCAAAACATCCAATCTCAGCAAAATTATCGCAATTAGTGATTTCAACACGCATCCAAATCACACAGCACACGGATCCATGAAATCAGATTTAAACTTCTCGAAAACAACCCAATTCAAATCAAGATACAGCAAAAACAGATCAGCAAAATAAAATCTTTGTAAACAGAGGATACGATCTGCAGGGGGAGCAACGGCGGCCATGATTGGAGATGATAGATTGATAGATCTTCAAAAACAGGATAGAAAACCCCAAAGTAATTGGGTTCTTGGAAGGGGATAGATAGAAACCCTAGGAGAGAGTGAAATGAGTTTCAGCCGCCAGAAAGAGCGAGGGTTTGGGTTTTTGAAGCAAGAGGTTTTGATCCATCTGAAAGTGGTGATTCAAATAGCACCACGCCCCTTCCACACACAATTTCATCCATCACCCATGTGGTTTTGAAGCTGGTGATTTTGACCCCTTTGGTTTTGAAGTTGGTGATTTTTGCCCCTATAATTTTGAAATTGATGATTTTGACCCCTATGGTTTAAAAATTGATGTATTTGCCCATCCTGAAGACTCACTCGCGGTCTCGATTTATGGATGGTGGTATTTCTTGTTGTCTTTCGTGTTAAGATCAACCTATATGGTTGGTTTATGATAGTGGCGGATCCAGAAAATTAATGGGGTGGTGACACGTTGGATGAGACTTGGGGGAGACAAGCATATGGCCATATGGGAGTAGGGGGGAAATCATGTAAGGCGAGGATAAAATAGAAAATTTAAGCTAGTCAGCAAACGTTTTTTATCTTTAACTGGGGGCTTTTTCCCCCAGTTCTTAAGAGCTAGATCCGCCCCTGGTAGTGGCGGATCTATAAATTTTTAAAATAGGGGGCACACTTAGGGGTGTAGTCGTGTAGAAAAATAGTTCAAAACCAAATAATTCATCCGGATGAAAACGGTTTTGAATTTTCCTTTTCGGCTTAAACGGTTCAGTTAACCGAATAAAGATAACTTATTCATGTCGATTTTCATATAACTTTCTACTAATTCATCGAGATGTATAATTTTTATATTTTATATTTCGAACAAAAATATCAATGTGTGCTGTAAATGAACTAATTAACAATCAGGGTATCAAGTGGAGCCCTTGCCTTGTTCTTGTTGGGAGCCTTGTCTTATTCTTGTTGGGTGCACGATAGCAAATTTTACCAAACAAATGTTTTATAGCCTTTAAAAAAATGGTGGGTTTGTTGGGGGCCTAGGACCCCTACCACTATGTATTGAATCTGCTGATGTATACATGTGTGTAAATATATGCGTATATATGTGTGTGTGTGTGTGTGCGCGCGCATGGGTGCTCTTAACACCAAATTTGAACCATCTTTGCTCATCTCCTTGTTTCTAAAGTGGTCGTTTGACATCAAAATACAATTGCAAACTGTGAAGTATATAGCTACGAAAAACTACATGCTTTAAAGATTTTCGTGTTAAAAGATTAATGCAAGCCACGTTTCAATAAAGTTTAACGGGTTTTGACGTGACGTAAAACGCTACCCATGTTTTGTAGATTAAAAAAAACAAGAAATAAGCCAGATGTTCTAATTTTACCCCAATTCCTTCATCACGTAATAACCCCGTCATTTTTTTTGCCTCCGTCAACAAGAATCCATATGAAACCATAACTACACCCTGCCTCTCGATCAGAAGCTCACGACTTGATGTCATCAAATGCATTTCACCGAAACAATCAGGAATCAAGACAATCGCTTTGATAACTCATTTATCATGTGCCATTCAAAATTCGTGAGTGCATATTATATGATTCACCAGTGATTTTCTATGCGGTTATATATATTATATATCCATCGTTAAGAACATGAATACCATAAAACAAATGAGTAATAAGGTAATACTGTTAAACGCCTATGCAAAAATGGCCGGGAAAAAACAATCACATTAAAATGAAAACACGATAGAGATAAAAGAAAAGGGTCCTCGCGTTGGACATAGTGGGAAATGCAGGGGTTCGGCATGCCCCTTGAGGTTTATTATTATTCTTGTTGCCCACTCGGGTTTTGAGATGTTCCCGAGAAGATCAGCATTACTGTAATTGTCATGTGACTTTCATCTCACACGGGTTATAAGTGGTAAAAGAAAGAAGAACAAGTAAAACGAAAACACCAATCCTTGTTTGTTTTATAGCTCAACCTTCGCCAGTTAGATATTCATTTATTTTATATGTTGAATTTAGTTAGATTTTAAGGTATGATATTGAACAAAAGAAAGTTTAAAACGCCCCATACTTTTAATAACTAATTCTATACAAGTATTTGTTTTGTCATATCTATATCTATACTATATTATAAAGCATTTGATAAAAACTCTTAAACCCATTCATCCTTAAACGATTTCATCTCTATCCGATTTCATCCCATATATGAATTTGTGTAACTAACTGCAGATAAACACAATTAAATACATGATAAACATCTCATTTTATCTATACTATATTATAAAACATTTGATAAAAACTCTTAAAAGTCTTAAAAACTCTTAAACTCATTCATCCTAAACGATTTCATCTCTATCCGATTTCATCCCATATCTGAATTCGTGTAACTAACTGCAGATAAACACAATTAAATACATGATAAACATCTCATTTTAAATATAAAAAATCTAAAATATAATTAGGATAATCATTGACTTCTAACAGAATACTTAATTATTATCTCTATAAAATGTTATATTATTAAACAAAAAATAAATTATTTCATTATTAAACTTAAATTAAATTAAAAAAAAAATAATCTATACTATATTATAAAGCATTTGACAAAAATTCTTAAAAACTATCTTTTATGTGTAAAGTACTATTTATTAATGCATCAAGATTACAAGTAGATTGTG
>NC_037538.1:1508389-1548063 GCF_001531365.2 Cynara cardunculus var. scolymus
TAGATGACAATCATGACATGACCAACCTCAACGTCAAGAAAGCGAAAGCATCGGGGTTGGAAACGTCTAAAACTATTGTTGTTGATTGATGTATTTATTATTTGGTTTGAATATTTTTATTGTAATATCTAAATATTTGATGAACTTACATATCATCTTGAATAGTCGATCGTATTTCAAAGGAAAGTTTCATTTATTTTTATGTGATTTTACATTGTTTAAACACAACCCGATCAACCCGACCAACCCGATCAACCCGAACGGGTTGGGTTGGGTTGGGTTGAACTTTTGTTTGGGTTGGGTTGAACTTTTGTTTGGGTTGGGTTGGGTTGAAAATTTTCAAACCGCCAACATTGGGTTGGGTTACTAAAACAGCTCCAAACCGATTAACCCGGGCCGTGAGCACCCCTAGCTGCATTGCGCGAGTACTCTTCTAGTTATAAAATATATATTTTATACAAACTAAAAGCGTACTCACACAATGCAACGAGATACATATCAATTTTATTGTTTCATTTTATTTGTTGTCTTTTGATATAATACAGTTTTATATAGTTATAGAAAGTGATAATGTTTTCATTTTTGAATAAAATATAAATTTGAAGATATTGTAATTAAAATTTGAAAAAAATAATAATATCGACATTAGTATCAAATTAACCATTTAAAAGTTCGTTTTTGGTGTAACTTCTTTGATTCGATTTTTTTATTATATTTTAATTTAGATCTAATAATGAATCAATTGATTTTAATATAAATTTAAAAAAATAAATAATAATTAAGTATTTTATTAATTTAATAACGAATCAATTTATTTTTGGTTTGATAATCTAATTTTTATAAATATAATAATAAAGTATTATATTAAAACTCAACGATTATCCTAATTATATTTTAGACTTTTTATATTTAAAATGTGATGTTTATCTTGTATATGATTATGTTTATCTACAGTCAGTTACATGAATTCAAAAATGAAGATCCAATAAGTTGTATTTTATGCATAATTTACTTGTAATTCTGAATTTTAAGTAACATGCATTAATAAACAATTTTTCATGCATAAAAAATGGTTTTTAAGAGTTTTGTCAAATGCTTTGTAATATAGTATAGATAACTAGAGGTGTCCAACCAGACATGAGTACGAGACCTACACTGGGTTCAATTGAATCCAAGAGCACGACGTTGCCAGCCTGGGTGAACCCAACAAATTTATGTTTGTTCTAATATTCAAATGAAAAATTCGTTTTAACTCAAACGTAATTACTATTGTAAATTTATTGGAACATCTAAAAACTACCATGGGTACACATGTTCATAATTTGAAATTTATATTTCAATTAAATACACTTATTTAAGTAAATAAAAAACCATAATTATTAATAACAAACTAGAAGGGTACTCGTGCAATGCAGCGAGATATATCTCGATTTTAGTATTTCGTTTTATTCCGTCTATGTAGATGTTTTAATACGGTCTTTATATGGTTTTGAGAATGTTCTTATTTTTGTGCAATTTTTTAATTCAATTTTTTATTATAATTTAATTTAGATTTAATAATGAAGTAATTTAGTTTTGATTTAATAATACAATTTTTTATAAGGATAATAATTTAGTATCTTGTTAAAACTCAATGATTATCCTAATCATAATTTATAATTTTTATATTTAAAATAAAATGTTTATCTTGTATTTGACTATGTTTATCTGCAGTTAGTTACACGAATTTAAACATGAAGCTTTAGTAAGTTGTACTTACGTACAATTTATTTGTAATCTTGAATTTTAAGTAATATGTATTAAGAAACAATACCTCATGCATAAAAAATGGTTTTTAATATAATATAAATAAATATCACAACAAATTATCAGATTACCGACAAATTTTCGGGTTTAAATCAAACCAATTTGACGTTTGGGACCAGACTTTTTTACGTCTCTAAATTAAATAAAAATAGATATTAAATTATATATAAATACTTTTATATCATTATACATAAAAAATTCATGGGACAAAGGTTTTTGCCACATCGATACACTCGAAACCACAACAAATGAACCGTACACATCAATGGCAACTAACTTTTAGTCGACAAAATATCCATGTCGAAATCAAGGGACTAAAATGATAATTTTTAAACCAAAGGGGGCAAAAGTGTAACTATGTGTTTGAGGGGCGTGGTGCTATTTGAATCGCCACTTTTCGATCTTTCAAAACCCTCCTTCTTCAAAAACCTAAACCCTCTTTTGTGGCGGCGGAAACTCCTCCTTCCTCTATCAATTCCCTCTCAAAAACTCAATAATTCTTAGGGTTTACTTTCTGGTTTTTGAAGATCTATCATCTCCACTATCAGTATGGCCGCCGTCGCTCCTCCTGCAGATCGTATCCTCTGTTTACTAATGATTTTGTGTTGTTCATTCTTGATTTAAATTGGGTTTCTTTTATTTACTTTATGGTATCGTTTGAGATCTGGGTTCTGTGAGATTTGTATACGCGATTGTTTGTTGCACAAAGTCGAATTTTCTATGTTTTAGTGTTGTCACTGGATCTTGCTTGCAGATCACTAGTTTCTCAGGGTTTTAGCATAAACAGTACGGTGTAGGGGTTTTGAATCAATTGTATGTGATAACAGTTTCTTTGATGAGTAAGTGGATTTCCTTTACTTTTCTGATATAGAAGCTGCTGATTTGCTGAAGAATCTATCATTGGATTCTCAAACCAAGACTCTGGAAATTCCTGAGCCCACTAAGAAGGTGAGTTCTTTGTCTTCATATAGTAATGTTTAAAGGTTTCTTGATATCCTAGTTTTGTTGATAGCAATTGACATCGTTAGAAGTTTGATTATGTGATCTGTTTTATGTAATTTCCATTACAGCCTTCTGTGGACAATGGGAATGTTCAGGTTCAACCTACCAATAGGTCTGTAACCCCTTTGATTCCAGATTACATGGATCCAGCAGTGGCTTATTTTCCAAATGGTTATCCTTCTACCGCATATTACTATGGAGGTGATTTGATTTACTCACCAAGAATCTGTTTTTGATTTGGGCAAGACATAGTTGATTTAGCTAATTTCTGTTTCTTGATTTAGGTTATGATGGGACTACCACTGATTGGGATGAGTACTCTAGATATGTGAATTCTGATGGAGTGGATATGACTCAAGTAAGTAGAAGTCCATTCTGTCTTTATTGTGGTTGTAATACGATCTTGTGATTATTTGATCAGCACCTTGTTATATGATGAATATTGTTTGTGTTGTTATTACAGGGTGTTTATGGGGACAATGGGTCAGTGATGTATGGTTACGGTTATGCCCCATATGGACCATATTCTCCTGCTGGTTCACCCATGCCAACAGTGGGTCAAGATGGTCAATTTTATGGCGCCCAACACTCCTACCAATACCCTAGTCCTTACTTTCAACCCATTGCTCCTACTGGTTCACCCTTTACTGCACCTGCTGCTCCTCCTAAAGGTGAGATTACCGCACCTGCTTCTGCTGACCAACCGCCTATCACTGTGGAGACAGCTAAAGGGAACTCTAATGGTGTCGTTAACGGTGTGGGTGCCAAGGGAAACACTGGTTCTGCACCTGTAAGACCAACACCATATCAGCACTCAGTTTTCAATGCAAATGGTTCATACGGAAGGGGTGCACAAACTGCTTATCAGGATCCTAGATTTGGTTTTGATGGGGTCCATTCCCCAATACCATGGTTAGATGGATCAATATATTCTGATCCTCAACCTAGAAACAATGGGAACAACGCCCCATATGGGAACGGTGTTGCATCAAAGAATCAGAACGTTCGTCCCCATTCTCATCTCATGGTATGCCATATTTGTGTTTGTTTTTTACATATGGTTTATAGCTTTCTAGAGATGCTAATATATTCTGGTTTTGCAGAGTCCAAGACCAATCTCTGGCATGAATACAGCAAGTGGGTATATGAACAGAATGTATCCCAGCAAGTTATACGGCCAGTACGGAAATACATACCGATCGGGTTATGGTTTTGGTTCCAATGCTTATGATATGCAAAACGGTGGACGAGGTTGGTTGGCTGTTGATAACAAGTATAAGCCTCGAGGCCGTGGCAATGGTTTCTTTGGTTATAACAATGAAAACAGTGATGGTTTGAATGAGCTAAATAGGGGACCGAGAGCTAGGAGCACCAAGAACCAGAAAGTGTTCACACCCATCACTATAGCAGTGAAGGGACAGGATATAACTTTGGCAGCTGCTGAGGGCATCGAAAAGGAGACAAAGGAGGTGAGTGTGACTCCACAGAGAGAGCAATACAACCAGCAAGATTTTCCAGAAACTTACACCGATGCCAAGTTCTTTATAATTAAATCTTATAGTGAAGATGACGTCCATAAGAGCATCAAGTATAATGTTTGGGCCAGCACACAGAATGGAAACAAGAAACTTGATGCAGCATATCAGGAAGCCCAGCAGAAAGCTGAAAAGTGCCCTGTTTTTCTTTTCTTTTCGGTAAGTGGTTTCTTGACGCTAACTTGATGTTTCTTTCACTATCTAGTGTTTTTAATAAATCTTTATCTTTAGGTGAATACAAGTGGACAATTTGTGGGTGTTGCTGAAATGGTAGGGCCAGTTGATTTTGACAAAAGTTTAGAGTACTGGCAACAAGACAAGTGGATTGGTTGCTTCCCTGTAAAGTGGCATATTGTTAAAGATCTTCCTAACAGCTTGTTGAAACACATTATTCTCGAAAATAACGAGAATAAACCCGTCACCAATAGCAGGGATACCCAAGAGGTACAAAAATTTGGTAACTTTTACGTGATACTTGAATCTTGTTTGGTCTTTTGGGAGTTTGAGTTGATGATTGGTTTTTGTTCAGGTTAAGTTAGATCAGGGATTGCAGATGATTAAGATATTCAAGGAGCATTCTAGCAAGCAATGCATATTAGATGACTTTGAATTCTATGAGGATCGACAGAAGAGAATTCAGGAGAAGAAGGCAAAGCAACAACAGTTCCAGAAACAGGTAGATGATTATATGTTGTTTGTTGGTTTTTGTAAAGTTAATTTGGTTTCGTTTATTGTTCTTCATTTGGGATGATTTCTGAATGGATTGGTGTTTTCTTTAGGTATGGGAAGGAAAACCTACTATTGAAGAGAAGAGTAAAGAAGGGGTTAAGGTGGAGGTTCTTGGACCAAAACCTTTGGTCAATGAAGCTAACCCGACTGAGGCTAAACCTCTGGATAATGTGCAAGAAAATGTTGGAGATGGGGCAGAGAAGGAGGTTGTAGTAAATGGGGTTGCGAATGGTTGTTAAATGAGCAATGTATGTGGGCGGCACAAAATTGTTTGATTGGAAAATTTATACACATGCCGTCCTCAGAAAGTGGGCATCGTTCGGTTTTTTTAAAAGAAAGGTGAGAAGTGAAGAATAGGGAAATGTAAATTCGGAGGATCCCCATATTCTTTTCTGATGGGGTCGGACTCTTCTATATAGTGTTTTAGCTACAAACAGGTTTCAAAGGATCCTTTTAGGTTTTGGGCTAGGTTTCGTTATATTCCAACTTTGATCATTTTCCATTTTGGTTTCGGTTTTGGTTTTTCCGTGGGTTTTGTGTTCTTGTCGTCGGTGTTTAGTTTTTTCTTTCTCATTTCTTTTTCCTTCCTTGTAAATCTAGATCAAGAATACATAGATGCTAGAAAAGCAGGGTGGGATGGATGGTTGTTGGCAAATATCAGGTGGTTTTGATTTGATGATTCTAAATATGTTTCATTAGTTGCTGCTGCTGCTGCTCTGCTATTAGAATGAAATTTTGTTCCTTTTGAGCTCTTTGACCAAAACCATCTTGTTATTTGCACTAAGGTTAATTATTGTTTGGTTTTATGGCATAGGTCCCAAATATGTTAAATACACCTGATTTTTTTCCAAATTTCAACTTATAATATGACATTTATATATAATCCTTCAAAATTGCAAGTAAGCGAGAAGGAAATGAACGGAATAATTGTACTAATTGTTAAATGCGTTCTTACCTACAATTTGACATCATCACACTTATTTCGACATAAAAGGAGGTGCAAATAGTATTACCCAACGTAATTTATATCAGAATCAGTTCAAATCATGTCTTGAAAATGTAAAAATTAAAGCCATCGTGTGAAAAAGAGGAAATAGGCAGTGGTGCATTTAAATGGATACATTTTTACAATACCAACCAACAATTTACTTTTGACTGCACCACCAAAAACCCATTCATCAATGAGGTAAAACACATGTATTATTACTATTAGATGGATAACCAATCCCGCCCTGCATTTCTAGTTTGTTTTGAAAAGCACAAAACTGATCTAGATTTACAAGGCAGGATCATGATGCTCATTGATCAGAAGAGAAAAATAAGAAACAAAAACTAACATAGAAGAACATAATATTAAAGGCCACAAGAAGTGATTTTTAGAAGAAAAAAAGAGACTAAAATAGAACATGATGAAAACTCAGAAGAAACCTAAAACCCAAACCCTGAAAGATGTGAAAAACCTGTTAGAATAGAAGCTGAAAAACTATAAACCCACCACAAAGATTAAACATGGGGCTTCCAAATCTGGATCCTCCTATTTTACATGTGGCCACACCGAGACTAATGGCCATATTGCAACCTCCCCCTCCTACTTCTTGACTTCTTGTGTACATTCTTTTTCAAGACCAAAGGATGGATCCGCTTCGGTTGGGGCAGCACTTCCAAGATTCTAAACCCAACATCTTTCTTTCTTTCTTTTCCCTTGGAGCACCACCCATGCACATGGCTGAATCTAGCAACCATTTGCAACCCCATTTACTACAATCTTCTTCTCTGCAAGTTTCACCTCCCCATTTATATGAACACCTGAAGCATCTTCTTTCGCAATTTCTTGACCAATATCAGATGTCTTTGGTGGTACTATTTCCACTTTAATGCTGCTTTCTTTCCTTTTGTCATCAGTAGCAGGCTTGCCTTCCCACACCTGACAAAAATAAGACCAAATGAAATATTAATGCATTTACGTTCACCAAACTTCTTATAAAGATTAGAAAGATTTATGCTTTTATGTGACCTACCTGTTTCTGGAACTGCTGTTGCTTTGCCTTCTTTTCTTGAATTCTCCTCTGTCTGTCCTCGTAGAAATCAAAATCGTCTAATATGCATTGCTTGCAAGAATGTTCCTTGAATATTTTAATCATCTGCAATCCCTGCTCTAACTTCACCTGAACAAAGATGCGACATTAGTTGATAACAAAACACAACTATGGGAAAAAAAAATTCATTGATGAATGTTATGAAGAAACTACCTCTTGGGTGTCCCTGCTATTGGTAACAGGTTTGTTCTCATTGTTTTCAAGGGTGATGTGCTTCAGCAAGCTGTTTGGTAGATCCTTAACGATATGCCACTTTACAGGGAAGCAACCAATCCACTTGTCTTGTTGCCAGTACTCCAAGCTTTTGTTAAAATCAACCGGACCGACCATCTCAGCAACACCAACGAATTGGCCGCTGGTATTCACCTGTGAAGATAAATATATGGTAAAGCTCACAGAACAGGAACGGTTTATGGTGAAAAGTACATCAAAATTGTGTTGTGACAAAATGCTTACCGAAAAGAAAAGAAAGACAGGGCATCGTCCAGATTTCTGCTGAGCCTCCTGATATGCAGCATCAAGCTTCTTGTTTCCATTTTGTGTACTAGCCCAAACATTGTACTTGATGCTCTTATGAACATCATCTTCACTGTATGACTTAATGATAAAGAACTTGGCATCTGCATAAGTCTCGGGAAATTCTGGCAGGTTGAATTGCTCTGTGTCGGGAGTTACGCTCACCTTCTCCTTCACCTCGGTTTCCTTCTCGACAGCATCAGTAGCTGCAAAAGTTATATTTTGTCCCTTCACAGCTAAGGTTACTGGTGTCAAAACCTTCTGGTTCTTCACACTCCTGGCTCTAGGTCCCCTGTTAAGCTCATTCAGACCATCCCCATTTTCGTTGTTATATCCAAAGAAACCATTGCCTCTCCCTCTAGGCTTGTACTTGTTATCCACTGCCAACCAACCACGCCCGTTACCTTGGGAATCATAAGCATTAGAACCATATCCATAGCCAGAACGATAGGTGCTTCCATATTGGCCGTATAACTTGTTTGGATACATTCTATTCATATATCCATTGGCTGTGTTTACACCAGACATTGGCCTCGGACTCTGCAAACCCTGTAAATATCACAACTTCATATGTTAGAATCTCAAGGTATCTCCAAAACCTACTAAAAACAAGAAACTCTTTAAAATAAACTCAATTTTTTTGGCATACCATGAGATGAGAATGAGGGCGAAGATTTTGATTTCTTGATGCAACACCATTCCCATTTGAAACTGGAGCAATGTTTGAATTGTTTCTAGGTTGACCATCAGAATACAATGGGGAGTCTAACCAGGGGATTGGGGAATGAACCCCATCAAAACCGTATCTAAGATCCTGATAACCATTTTGCACCCCTCTTCCATAGGATCCATTTGCATTGAAGCCTGAATTCTGATAAGATGTTGGCCTGACAGGGGTTGGACCGGTGGCTCCCTTGATACCCACACCATTTACAATGCCATTAGAATTTCCATTAGCAGTGTCCACAGTCAAAGACGGTTGGTCAGCAGGAGCAGATGTGGTAATCTCACCTTTAGGAGCAATAGGAGCAGATGAGTAGGGGCCACTAGTAGGAGTCATTGGTTGGAAATAGGGACTCGGGTATTGGTAATGTTGAGCTCCATAGAGCTGACCATCGTGACCAACCGTTGGCACAGGTGAAGTAGCAGGAGAATAAGGACCATACGGTGCATAGCCATAGCCATGATACATAAGCGATCCATTGTCCCCATAAACACCCTGTAACAAAATCACAAAAGATGGTTATTGACTTATGACAATGAATAGGTTCAAACTACAAAATAGCAAAATATAAGAACATGTCAAAATGTATGAAAACTAATAGAAAACTTACATGAGACATATCAACTCCATCAGGATTTACGTATCTTGAATAGTCATCCCAATCATTGGTAGTCCCATCGTAACCTTAACGAGATATCAGCAAGGATTAGATACAAAAGTGCTTAATCTACAAGTGAACTAAATTATATATCAAAACTGAATTACCTCCATAGTAATATGCAGTAGAAGCATAGTTGGGAAAATAAGCCACTGTCGGATCCATGAAATCCGGTATCAAAGGGGTAACCGACCTATCTAAAGGCTGATTCTGGGCATTTCCGGCATCAGCGGTGTCCACAGAAGGCTAAAGAGCAAGCAGACATAACATTTCAATATTATCACTACTGTCAAAACATATTATAACATGATTACCAATCCTTACCTTCTTAGTGGGCTCAGGAATTTCCAATGTCTTGGATTGAGAATCCAATGACAGATTCTTTAGCAAATCTGCAGCTTCTGTAGCAAAATAAGTAAAGGAAAGCCTACTTTTTCTTTAAAAAGGCAAGCATAAACAGTTTTGAGAAAAACCCTAAATCTATCGAAACAATGAAAGCCATCATTATCCTAACCCTCATAAATTAAAATTAGCTGAAAAATACCCAAATCAAGATCCAGTAGAGCATAACGACAAATCAAAATCAAAGACATAGGCTAAAAGTATAGTGAAATTTTTAAATCACGAAAATAAATTCTCTTTTTTTACTTGAAAACGCTAATCATAGCAGGATAATTATAATTGATGTAACGATTACAGCTCCTGAAGATCTTATGCTCGAAGGTTTTCATACAAAATAGCACAAATCATCAGTCAAAATAGTCAAGAAAGCACGTAGATATAGAAAAAAGAAAAAGTTTTTATCTGCGCTAGATGAGATCAAGCAAAAAAACTCAGAATAATATCAGCTTATGACAAATAATAACTTCAATTTGATGTAACATACTACCGACACGCCTGTAAATCACACAGAACTCAGATCCATGAAACTAGATTAAACTCAACCTAGTTCGAATCAAGATACAACAATAGCAGATCAGTAAGCAAATCCTAGCAGAAAAAAGGATACGATCTGAAGAAGGAGCAACGGCGGCCATAGCTGGAGCTGATAGATTGATAGATCTTCAAAAACAGGGTACGAAACCCCCCAAAAAATATGGGTTTTGAAAGGGGATAGAGAGAAACCCTAAGGGAGAGAGAATGAAAGGAGTTTCAGCCGCCACGAAGAGCGAGGGTTTGGGTTTTCGAAGAAAGAGGATTTGATCCATCTGAAAGTGGTGATTCAAATAGCACCACACCCTCTGCACATGTGCTTACACTTTTGGCCCCTCTAGTTTCAAAAATTGATGATTTTGACCCTTGGGTTCACTAATATTTAGTCGGCTTAAAGTCTTTGCTACGTGTCGGGTTATGAATGGCTGTATTACGTCACTCGTGTTAAGATCGGCTGATATGATTGGTCGGTGACATGGATTTCGGAACAGTCCGTGACTCTTATGCATTTTAGATTTACCAATTCTATTTGATTAAGAAAAACTTCTCAACAAGCCAGGTTTGGTCCTTCCATAAGCATATTTTCTATTTTTATCCTGTAAATACAAAAAATTATTTCAATCTAGTCTTTCAGCATCGTTTATCGTTTATTTATTCTTTCAAGAATCACAAAAACTCTTTGCACTCTAAAAGAAAAGGTGCGACTCGTTTAAAGAAAATGCCGCAAACGATGATTGAACTCAGGGTTTTCAACACTCGTTTGAGTTTATAAGACATGATAACATAATTGACAGTTTCAGTATATATTTACAGTAAAAGTTTGTCTATTTCTTATATAAGATGTCCTTTGAGATGTTATAAAGGAGGGTCTTATAATTATCAATGTGTTAATTTCTTCCTCTCTTTTTTGAAGTATATAATATTTTTATACAGCAAATGCAACAGATAAACTCACAAACTCTCCTCACATTTGGTGAGGATTGAACCTCTTACCTCCTAAGAGGTCAAAGGCTACGAAACCGATAGACCAAATACCTTTTGGTAATTTCTTCCTCTTTGATACTCCTATGTGTTATTTCCCTCACCTGTATCATGTCGATCTTCTTCCTGCATCTACTTACGCTACCAAAACCTAAGTCATAAACTTAGATTTATAGAGAAAAATAGAAGAGATAGATTTTTGCAAATTCGATAGCGACCTTTTGGCCATTTCAAATGGAACAAAAAGAAGTTCAAACGATTAAAACATCACTAATTACAAAAAATGGGCGTACGACTCTAAATTCTAAAACTAAAAGCTATGGTACACGAAAGGCTGATGTAAACACATGATTATTCACGTAGTTGTGCATAACTGTAAATAAAAATGTTCTTTTAATAATATTTTTAAAATATAAAATAAATAATAAGTGTGTAGCCAAACACCTACACATCCCGTTTGTATAACAAGTTTACGGTCTATTTCATTCTCAGTATAAATTATTTATTAACAGATCAAGGTTGTAACCCATTGACTTTAGTTATAAGATATCTGTATTAAGTTAAGAACCGTCTGTATAATTATCCGTGTTGATAATGTAAAGGAAAGTATCGTATTTAATTTCCCGTACATGTAATGATTCATGGTAAGGTGTGATAATTTTGAAAACCAAAAGGGTTGATGTTGAACGTCCATATATGATCCAATCAACATATATGCGTGACGCACGAACGTAATTTGGGGAGTATGCAAGTAAGGTTTTAGGAAGACGTAAATTCAAATGTCAGATGATGCATCCGTTAATTTCTAAACATAACAATGTTTTATCTGGTATCTGCTAAAAGGGTTTAATAAGACGTAACATTATTTTGACTTTTGCGTATTTGAAAATCGAAATAACGAACTTACTATTAGTTGTGGCATTTGAAGGAAGAATTCTCCACAACGACCCATGACTAAAATATATTGGAAATATTTTCGGACTAAAGGGCCGTTTACTAAACGCTTGCTTGGTAAGTGCTTACCGGATAAATTTCCTCATTAGATGAACATGACAAGGGCCAAGAATCTTACCGGGGTAAGAGCGATGAGAAGGATGTAGAGTCTTACCTGGTAAGTGACGATGACGACTCTTACCCGGTAAATTGTTGCATTCGATATGTTTTGATGTACTAAAATCTTACTCATCAAGGTAAATTATAATGTTGACTCCAATAGGTAAGCACTTACTGGGTAAGCATTTACCGAGGAAGTATTCGGGTAAACAACCCATAAGTGAACATTGTCGTGTTCTCCAAGTTGGATTGTGCATTTAGTAACAATCAACTAATAAGCATGGATTTGACGTCAGGATAGTTTATATCCGACTTCACTTAGAGGTCAATGTCAAGGGGAGCGATGATTTATTATGTGGGTACACACTATTTTCATAGTTTAAGAATCAAATACATGTGTATAAGTCCATTTTAATCAAATCTACATAATCAATAACGTATAATCGGTGCCACTCCTGAGGTTTTTGATGTTCTGTGCGAATATGCTAAAAAAAATACCCTATGTCTATTCTTTAAGCAAATGAAACGACAAAAAATATGATTTTACTAAAGGGTTTGGAACCTAGTCAAACTAGACAACTCATCCCTACGCCAGATTTTATTAATTAAAATGAAAAATACAAATGAGACATAAAAACCAAAACCCCAAATTACAAAATATAAATATATCACCTAAAACGATGTCTTCATGCAAACAAATCTTTCATTTTTGAATCTAAGTCATCACAAACCATTGGATCAAAAATATTAAAACTAACTTCATCATCACATGGATTTTCATCGTCCCCAACTTCATCAGTACATGGATTTTCAATATTTTCAACAAAATCATTGAGATTTTCAGAAACTTTTTCAGTGGGATTTTCAGAAACATTTTCAATGAGATTTTCAGAAACATTTATAATGGGATTTTCAGATACATTTTAATCAAATCCACATAGTCAATAACGTATAATATTGAAAATTATACCTTACATCTCAACGTTTTCCAGGTTGACACGGAAAGAGAGTTTGTGGTCTTTTTTTCCGTAGAACATAATAAGATTATTCTCCAAAACAGACATTGAGAAGAGAATGAAAGCTCATACATGTATAGCCCTATAGGCGTAGAGAGGTATGAGTTTAACCAATGTGAGACTTTAATACGCGCCCTCCAGTAGATTGTACACATTGATTCTGATACCATACCAGGATATATGAAACCCAACATATTATTATTCAAGAGTTATTGAAGATAGAAAGAATGTTCTAAGTTCTAACATATATAGGGGCATAACAATCCAAGTACAAGGTAGACTCTTAATATATCTGTACTGTATTATAAAACATTTGACAAAAACTCTTAAAAGTTATTCTTTATACATGAAACACCGTGTATTAATACACACTACTTAAAATTTAAAATTACAAGTAAATTGTGCGTAAATATAACTTATTAAAACTTCATATTTGAATTCGTGTAGCTAACTGCAGATAACACAATCAAATATATGATAAATATCTCATTTTAAATATAAAAAAACTAAAACATACTTAAGATAATCATTGAGTTCTAACATAATCATCATCTTTATAAAAAAATGTATTGTTAAGATAAAAATAAATTACTTCACTATTTGACCTAAATTAAATTATAGTAAAAAACTGAATTAAAAAAATTGTATATATATTTTTAAATAATTAATTTGATATTAATATCAATATATTTTTAAATTTTTTTTTGATGTCTTCAAATTTATTTTTATTCAAAAGTAAAAACATTATTTTTTTCAAAACCATATAAAAAAATTAAATCGACCGAAAAAAATAAAAAATAAAATATTAAAATGAAAATTGATGCACTGAACAAACACAATTATTTTTAGGTTATCAAAAAAAATCGTGCAATAAAATATAAAATTAATGATTCTAGGAATATTATGGTGGATTTTATCTTACGAGGGAAACTAAATATAATTTCTGAAAAGGAAAATAACTAAACCACCCATGAGACGACACGTGTCATCAGATAACTGAACTTGCACAACAGTCCATTAGAACCACTGATCACTCAACTCTGTAATCTTTCTTCCCTCCTTCCAATAACCAGACCTCCATGACCGATTTCAACTCCAAATTCGAGAGAGATTTGAGTTGAATCAACCATGGCAACTGCTCCCAACAGCTACCCATCTATCTGTGCTTCCCCGCCATTACCAAGAACGCTAAACTCATCAACGAAACAAACCTTGTCTTTCGTTACCTCTCAGTTCAAGCAAACATCACATAAGAATCCCCAAACACTAAGATTTTCAATCAGGTTAGGGAATTCGAATTTGGAGAAACAGTCGATTTTGGTTGTTAGAGCATCGGAGACCGACTCATCATCGACGGAAAACGGGGGAGAAGAAGAAGAGAGGTATGAAGAGTATGAGGTAGAGATTGAGCAGCCTTATGGTTTGAAATTCGCAAAGGGTAGAGATGGTGGAACCTACATTGATGCAATTGCACCTGGAGGATTTGCTGATAAGACTAAGATGTTCTCTGTTGGTGACAGAGTTCTTGCCACCAGGTATTCGATGAAATGCTTAGCCACTTGTACCAATTTTCTTTTCTTCTCGTAGCCGTAGTTTATGATTTCGTGATGAAATTTCGAATTAATATGCATGATTGGTGCTATTGTTTAATTCTGAATTTTGTTATTTAAAACCTATAATCTTTCATTCTCTAGGGTTTGTGTAGAATTGGTTATGATTATAGTGATTAAGCAGTTTCTGGAGTCCCCCCATTTTGGTTATGCTAGATGCAGTATATTAACTTGGCTACGGACCACTCATTTTCTAGCATGAAGAGCCTAGTGCCACAGTAGCAGCTTCCAGTCGTACCATCTGCTTCTCTAATTGTACATTAGAATCCCATTTTCAAGTATAGTTGATTAGTTATAGCCTGAAATTGAAATGGAGACACGAAACTGGTGTTTTCACCTTCTAGGGCATTTTCCTAAACATGTGGGTTCACTGCTAATACACGCAAGAGTCTTCTGTTTATATGTATCTTAGGGCTTGTTTGTTAGTAACTTAATGAGGTTAATGGAACTTACAGCTTATCCAGTCAGCTATACATGTTTGGTAGTGGCTTAATGATATATAAAATGGCTTACTCGGGAAGCTTTTAGGTAAAACTTTATGCAAAAAGCCAAGTTTTCTCCAAACCTTCCCCTCCCAATTAGAAAACACGCTCCTTCGATCTCCTTCCATTTGTGAAAGAACCCTTTCAAACATAAACCTTCCCAATCTATACAGATAGATTAATCCACATAGATAGCTTTATCTGTAGAGGACTTAGTGGGAAACCAACCAAACAACCCCTTATCCATCTTGGGTCTCATGAAAATTTCTCTCGAATTTCCTTAAATTATTATGGGGTTGAAATGAAATGGGTGGTTGAAAATGTGGTACTTAAATGCTAAATGTTGCAGTGCAGTATTTGGAACAGAGATATGGCCTGCAGCTGAATATGGAAGAACCATGTACACCATTCGCCAAAGAATCGGCCCTCTGCTTATGAGAATGCAAAAGAGATATGGTTAGTTCACATTTGGCAATCTTTACGCTTAACTTTAATGATATGGTTAAACCCGTGTAACTAGCTTCAGTTTTTCTAGTAAAAAGATACAAACTGTGAATGCCGTTGTCATGATCTAAGAATCATCATGGTTGGCAGGGAAGATGGAGGATTCAGGCGAACTAACAGAAAAGGAGATCATCAGGGCCGAGAGAAATTCTGGAGTAGTTAGCAGCAAAGTTAGGGAAATCCAAGTAAGTGTCCCAAGTCCAAATCTCTGGTGAAGCATCAAGCATGCGTGTTCTTTTTTTACTGATACTGTGTGTAATCAATGTTTTGGTTAGATGCAAAATTACTTGAGGAAGAAGGAACAAAAGGAAACTCGAACAAGGGATCTTCGTGAAGGCCTGCAGCTTTACAAGTAAATTACCTTTGAAAAATCACTTTTGTAGTTCTAAAATCTCAAAAGGGTCAATGTTGGTAATGAAATCTTGATAACTTGTTTAGGAGTGCCAAATTCGAAGAGGCATTGGAAAAGTTCGAGTCTGTTTTGGGGTCAAAACCAGAGCTTGATGAAGCTTCGGTAGCAAGTTACAACGTTGCATGCTGCTATTCTAAGCTTAATCAGGTATGATACTATTAGGTGTTGTTCATGTCATAATATGTGGAACCCCATATATACTCTCCAAAATAGCCGCTCTTAAGGAGAGAAATTAGGTTCCATCATATACAAAGAAGAACTGGTCCAAGTCTAGTCGATGTGGGACTTGACCCCCCCCCCCCCGGGCGGAGGCTAGATGGGTGAGAAGGCTACACATGTACAAAGTACCCGTCGAGCTCCGAAAGTGGTAAACCTTGGCTCTGATACCATGTGATTATACGTGAAACCCCATTATTTACTCTCCGAAAGGGCTGTAGAACCCCCCTCCCCCTATTTACTCTCCAAAAAAGCCCATAGAAGAGGAGATGTGCTATCATATATAGAGCATAAATGGTCCAAATCTAGCCGATGTGAACAACTCGGTTGTGTTTTAATTAAGCTGTATGGATTAAGCTAAATTGTTGTTCAGTTGTTGTACTGAATAAACAGTCTGAATGACATAATTGATTTACCCATCAACCATACAACCTATTTAGCCCATTAAACCACAACCGAACAATGCAGAATGTCATAGCTAGAACTTGCTCATGTTTATTATACAAATGGCAGATACAAGCCGGACTTTCTGCTCTAAAAGATGCTATGCAAGCAGGATACGAAGATTTCAAGGTACTTATGAACCATTAAATGATAATCGTATCTTGTTCTAACAAACAAGTTCTTAACAATTACTATTAACACTGCAGCGGATCCGTACTGACCCTGATCTAGAGAATGTAAGGAAATCCGAGGAGTTTGAGCCGTTGATGAAAAAATACGACGAGTCATTTATCAACGAGAACGCGTTAAATGCGATTAAATCGTTGTTTGGGTTCAACAAGAGTTAGAATCTACACGTGTTAGTGTGGTTAGACCCAAATCAAACGGCCATCAGGTTTTTGTTTATAGAATATGTTCATCCATCTTGAATGAAGTTCCATATTCTTTTTTTGTTTTGTTCAATTGTGCATAACATTAATTACCATGAAATCAACTTTATATTATAAATCTCGTCGGTTGGCGTCGAGGTCAAGTCTCAAGTCTTAAAAGTCACGGTGAAACACAATATATTTCAAGACGTGATTTATGACAAAAAATATGTATGTCATATATATGATATTGAAACTTCTCGCCTTCTTGTAAAATGTTTAACTTCTCGCATGATCCTTCCTCTCCCTATATGTATAATTTATGTATGTACACTAAGATGGTGTTTTTTAAGAGGTGTTGAAGTCTGAAGTCTGATTTCACTTCTGATTTTTAAGAGGTGGTATTGAAGTCTGAAATTTGAATCAGTCAGACCGTTTGTTTTTACCTATTCAATATATTGATTATTAACATATATTTGTTTCATAAGATGTTGTTCATATGTATTCAGTTCACAGCGTGAAACTTTTAGTTGCATTTTTTTGTTTCACAAACACATAAAAATGTTCACATTATGAAACAAATACACTAAATCCAAGTAGTAGATGGAAAAAAATCATGTGCACATCATACACTTGTTCTTGAATAAAGGTCCCTAATGACAACTATAAGCTAACAAAGCAAACTCGAATGATTTGACCATCTCAAGATACTTTCACCTCCCTCCCATCTTTTTTTATTAACCTGGATATCCAACCCACCATGCGAGCCGACTAATCCCAGGACGACCACCTGCTTTGCAGATAGCCCGGAATCACCGCATTGAACATCCGTGGCCACAAGGAGATTTTTATTCTTCCTTGGATTTGAACCTGGAACCTCCAGGTGCTTTTGACCTTTAGAGCGAAGCTCAAACCAATTAGACACCACCCTTGTGGTTTTAAATATGTGAATTTGTGTAATAAAATACGAATTTTAAGGAAAAAATCACATTAATTGATGATTTTTAATAATTGTTGCACAACACATAAGCTAGCTGTGTCATCTAAACAGAGCTTTTTCAATAAGTTCAAAAATAAGTTAATATATGATTGTCGAAGTTGATTTAAATAGAGGCGAAATTTAAAGTCTTGTATTATATCTTAACACGGTTCTATTTTTTAAAAATTGATACCTACGTTTATTATAAAATTAGATCGAAAAGTCTCAATTATTTGTACTCATTGTATTTTAACAAAACTTACCTTAAAAAAAACAAAAAATAGACTTGTAGAAGGAAGACCACTTCATTTACATTTATAATAAAAAATGAACCCCATGAAAGCAACTAAAATCAATGTTTCACTTATTTATTTTTTAGACAAATACAAATATAGGTAGAGGATCGTGTGAGAAAGAAAGTTATGGTGAAAAACGTAAGAAGAGATCTGAACCCATGATCACTTTTAATCACATGGCCACACATGAACTGCGTTTTAGAAGATAATTGATCCGGTACATCTCCGTGCAGCTCATTAGTGTTGATATTCAATTAGAATTGATCAAATGGTAAAGATCTCTTCTTATGCTTTAAAGTGGAGTTTACTAGGCTTGGGACCTACTCGCTTGTAGTTTACCATGACTCGAGGGACTTTAAGTCGTCGACCAAGTTACTTCCTTTTTCCAGTTCTACAACCACTAATTCCAAACCATCCATCCTATATAACATGTACATCATTCAATAATAACAGTACATTTCTCTGGTTTTGGAAAAATACACCCCGCGTTTCAAGCCTTTTTATAGTAAACACTAATTATGGTCCCTACGATTTATGAAATCTTTGAAAGTGAGATTTGTATTTTGATAACTGATAAGCCTAGAAAACATACTCGTGGTTCTTAACTTATGTTTTTTTAAGTATATAGAAGACGTTTCATTTACAAACCATGCAATTATAACGAGTTTACAAACCAATCTTAATCGTCCGTTTATTTTTATAAATATTTGATTTTATTTTGTTTCCTTATATAAAGTCATTATCATAATAAATGAACTTTTAGCATCTTACATATATATCTCAATCATAGTTGATAAATCATGATAACTGTTCAAAAATATATCAATTGTTTTCTAATATAATGGTTTGTAAGAATTACATGATTTATATTTGAAACCACCTATATGTGTGTGTGTGTGTGTGTGTGTGTGTGTATGTATGACGGTCAATTTATGAGAAAGCCAGAAGTAACATGAGCCACACAATTTATTTATTATGATCATGAATTTACATAATTTATTTAATGAATCATGTATGTATGTATGACGGTTAATTTATGAGAAAGCGAGAGGTAAAAGAAATCTTAACTTTTACAGCAAAAATACTGTGAATGTTATATTCAAAGTGTTTTGTTGTGAAGTTTAAAGTGTAAAAAAGTGATCTCAATGGGTCTCACGGAAACAACCTGGTCTTACGTGAACCTAAGCGCACACACACACACACACACATATATATATATATATATATATATATAGAGAGAGAGAGAGAGAGAGAGAGTTTGTTTCAAATACAATCCATCACATTTGTACAACCAATGCAACTCAATAAATTGAAATATTTATGGAAATGATGAGAGTTAATTTATTATGATTTAAATATTTATAGAAGATGAATAATGTTCATTAATTATGATCAATACTTTATATTAGGAAACAATCAAAACTTCTATGAAACTACATATTCATCAAATTAAATGAACGGTTGAGATTGAGTTGTATTGGTTGTACAAATGTAAATGGTTGTATAATAACCAACCCCTCTCTCTCTCTCTCTATATATATATAGAGAGAGAGAGAGATAGAGGGAGAGAGAAAGAGAGAGCGAGAGACTTGGGATCATGTGAGACCAAGTTATTTTAGTAAGATCCATGAGACTATCTTTTTATATCTAAACTTTACAGCAAAACACTGTGAAGACACCTTCACAATATTTGTTGTAAAGGTTTGGATTTTTTTACCTTCAAGTCGATCTCCTTCTCCGGCCCAAAACCGCTCATCATCTCCGGCTAAAAACCGGTAACCATATCTATCCAACCCTAAAGGTCAAAATTTTCGGCCATCACTTACTCTCGTCCCCACCCTTTTGCTGTTCTACAACGGATGTACGCCCCAATCTACACACCTTCGATAAAACCAGAAACAAACTTCTTTTTCCTCGTAACTATGACGGGGACTGGTGAGATTAGAGGTGATCTTGGATTGGTGGGGTTGGCCGATCTCAAATCTTATATAGGCTCATTCAAGAGAGAACTGATTAGTTTGTGGTAACCATGAATTTCAATGTGAACCACTCGTTTGATATATTTAAGAATATTTCTTAAATAAGCTAAAAGAGTAATATAGTAATTCTATTTTTTACAACTAATCAAACTATTTAATTAAATTTTTTAGAAGGAAATATTTAATTAAAATTAGTTACCTAATATACATCGAATTTTAAGGACGTTTGTGAATCAAAGTGTATCATAGTAATAATGTTCACAATGTTTCAAGTGCATCACAATTTATTTTCTTGTTTTATGAAATGTATCATAGTGTGCATTTCCGTTAAATTCATTGCTTTACAAAAGGTATCACATTGTGCATCTTGTATGTATATCTGGGTATCATAGTGTGTATCTTGTGTTCACATAAAGTTTATAGGAATAAAGTTCGCTGAATAAGATTCACCGGAGAGAGGAAAAAGGAGAGATGAGAGAGAATATTTATAAAATACCTAAAATGTTCTTAATTAATATTTTAAATTAAAATTACCAAAACTATTAATTTTCTAATTTATTTTTTATTTATAGTTCAGATTAGATCCCATAGCTACTGCAGACAAAATAATTCTCGTTTGATTATATATTCTCAAAATTTACGTCCCACTTTCGAAGATGTTACTAAACCTAAGGGACCAAAATTATAGTTACTCAGCCTTTTATAATCACCACCGCTTTTTGTACAAATACATTCAAATATAAACTCGCCGGAAAACGCCATGGCCACCGTAAGCACCCAACTGTCAATACTATCACTATTCTTCATACTCACTTCCATTCCAATCCCATCATTCGCTTGTCCTCTTCATCAGAAACAAGCACTTCTCCGATTTAAATCCACCGTCACCACCATCTTCAAAGCCAATTCCGATCCCACCTCCGTAGATTACATTCCATTCGTAGAACTCGATTCATGGAATCGTAGTTCCGATTGTTGCTCGTGGGACCGTGTCAAATGCAGCAGAACCAGAAATGTAACGGAGCTCCACCTAGACACGGTCGTTCCAATGTTTGCCGATCCGGTTCCTGTGTACTCTGATATCTTGACTCCCCTTTTTCGAATCCGATCACTGAAACTACTCGATATCTCGATGAATTCATTGCAAGGAGAGATTCCAGGAGATGGGTTCGGTAATCTCACCGGACTGGTTCACCTTGACATGATGCAGAACAGCTTCAATGGCTCCATCCCCGGCCAACTTTTCCGGTTAACGAATTTACGTTACTTGGACATGAGCAACAATTTGCTCAAAGGCGAACTAGCACCTCAACTTTTTCAACTTGAATCTCTTCGATTTCTTGATCTAAGCAACAATACCCTCCAGGGAACTTTAAGCTCAGAAGTTGGTAAGCTTCGAAATCTTGAATCATTGAGGCTGAATGACAATTCCCTTTCGGGAAGCATCCCGGAAGAGATCGGAAATTTAAAGAGGTTAAGAGATCTTTCTCTCGGAAAGAATAACTTCTCCGGCGGAATCCCGACTTTAATTCTACACCTAAAGGAGCTGCAATCACTGGATTTGTCGAGAAATTCTCTCTCCATGCAAATTCCGGCCGGCATAGGAAGACTTTCCAACATGAAGACACTTGAACTGAGCAGCAACCAGTTAACGGGTCCGATACCGTCATCAATGCGAAACTTGACCAAATTGGAATCCTTACGGCTGACGAAAAACAAGCTCGCCGGAGAAATCCCAACGTGGTTATTCAAAATCAGCACATTGAAGGAACTGTTCATCGGAGGAGAAGGGAACAACTTGATTTGGAACAACAAAGCAAAGATTGTTCCCAGATGTAGGCTACGACAGATCTCTCTGCCTTCCTGTCAAATTTCCGGTCAAATTCCTGAATGGATTTCATCGTTCAAAAATTTGGATTTTCTTGATTTGACCGATAACCAATTGGAGGGAAAGTTCCCGGATTGGCTCGCCGAGATGGACGTCGGAAGCATAATCCTCTCCGACAACAATTTCACCGGATCACTCCCACCTCGCCTATTTCAATCTCCAAGGTTATCGATTCTTTCATTGTCCCGTAACAACTTTTCCGGCGAGCTACCGGATAATATAGGTAACGCAAGTGGGATTATGATCTTTGTGTTGTCCGGAAATAAATTTTCCGGACAAATTCCGGTGTCCATATCTAATATCTATCGACTACTGTATTTGGACTTCTCCAGAAATCAATTTTCTGGCGAAGTCCATGTTTTTGGACATAATCCTCTTCTTGGTTTCATTGACTTGTCCTATAACGAGTTCTCCGGTAAGATTCCGACGACTTTTCCTAAAGAAATCCTAATGATTTCTTTGGGTGGGAATAAGTTTTCCGGCGACTTGCCTTGGAATTTGAGTAACTTGGTCAACCTCGAACTTCTTGATCTCCATGACAACGATGTTAAAGGAAATTTGCAGGATATTTTGCCTCAAATCCCGACTCTTCAAGTTCTAAGCCTAAGAAACAATTCCATTGAGGGATTTATCCCGAGAACAATCTCCAACCTCACGTCTCTCCGGATTCTTGATCTTTCCGAGAACAACTTAACTGGAAGTATTCCACAAGAAATGGGAAGCTTTGCGAGAATGATCAACACTCCAAAAAATGTCTTAGCACCCATAGACGTTTTCACCTTTTTCATCAAATTTTCTGACTTGGTACTGAACTGGAAGAGCTCTTTTCAAGGCCTATCGAGTCGTTACCTTAACATCTACTCTTTCTTGGATTTATCGGAAAACAGATTATCCGGCAAAATTCCAGCTTCGTTAGGCAATCTCAAAGGCCTAAAATTGCTCAACGTTTCACACAACAACATCTCGGGACTTATTCCAATGTCTTTCGGCAACATGCAGAGCCTGGAGACATTGGATTTGTCACACAACATAATCTCGGGTTTGATTCCTGAATCACTAACTAAATTGGATCAGCTCGGGATCCTAGATGTGAGCAACAACAGGCTGACAGGTAAGATTCCCGTGGGTGGGCACATGAGCACATTGACCGAGTCGATGTATTATGCCAACAACAGTGGATTATGCGGCATGCAGATCAGGATCAAATGTGCTGAGGATATCTCACCGTCTAAACCAAAGGAGAAGGAAGACAAGAACCAGTCATTGATTTCGTGGGAGACAACTTTGATCGGTTTTCCAGTTGGGTTTTTCGCAACAATCTTTATGATGGCATACTCACTGAATTTTCTACATATGTTCAAATTTTGGTGAAAATTTGTGTCATCATATCAAATTTCTAGTCTTTATAGCAATAATTATCAGAGAGTAAAATCCATCAATAATGTATGTGTTACTTTTTTTTTATAGCAAGAAATCTGCTTTTATTTATGTTCCGCCACATTTTCCATTAAATAAATAATATAATATGTTAATTAATTAATCTTAATTATTAATTATATAGGTTACAAAAATCCATGATTTTTAGCTATATTCTTGTGATATAACAGCCTATTAAAGTAACGTATTTTAACTTGATTCATATTTTGAGTAACGTACTTTAAAACTTCCATTTTGATACCTAAGATGTAAAATTTTAAATATTTAAGTACCCGAGTAACCGTTTATATAATTGTATTGTACAAAGTGTATGAGCCACCATACTAATTAATTTAACACAACTATAACTAAAGTGCAAACTCTGTTTAGTTTCATATATGCAATCAAATATGTGTTCATACATAAATTAAGGTCGAAGTCATACTTACATTAAATGTAAACGACGAACTTGCATCTCATACAAATGACTATTGTGGTTGGGTCCAAATCGACCATCTGAATCGAACACTTCCACATTAGAACTCGACAAAGGGCATCGAGGCAAGGCCACAAGGAATGAGGGGTCAAACCATCGAAGGGCGAGGACACGGGGATGTAAAGCAAAGAATGATCGTGTATTTAGCCAAAAGCTCAGAAACTCGAGTTATCAAAAGTTTTCTCATTCATCTCTCATTTAATTGCTCTAGAACTCTCGTTCTCGCTCTCGATCTATTGATTCTTTACTATTGGTGTAAATCGAATACATTTATGGAGTCGTTTATATATGTTGGATTTTAAACTGTCATACAATTTTTTTCATCGATAGACTGTAATTGGAACCATAACTCTTATTTATTTAAATTGTATTAATATGAAAAAAAAACCAAGTGTAACTTATATCATCGTTAAATCTTCTATAATAAAACCAGTAAAACTTCAAAATCATTAAAATTCACAGCTCACACCGCATTGCGCTGTTACACAACTAGTTTAAAATAGAAAATCTATCGTAGCTATATGTAAATCTTTTTAGAGATTGACTTTTTTACTTATCTATTTTAAAGAAATTATAGAGAATCTTCAACTCAAACCCATTAAAGATATAATAACTCAAGAAAAATCTCGTAAAAAGACAGATATAAAAACATAAAAAATCTCGTTGTGTCAAATCAACAGACAATTCACTGAGCTCTTTTTGTTAAAGCTTCGAACAAAGATTCAAAGATTTTTTGGGTACCGAGGCTCGGAAATAAACGACAAGCAAAATCGAATGATTCAATCGTCTCAAAACACCTTCACCTCCCTCTTATCTTCACAATGATAAATCGTAATTTTAACATCCAATTTGGTTGGTTGTATGTTGTTAAAATAAATCTGTTAAATAATACTGTATTTTTTTATTGACAAATTAAATCAATTGATTTGGTAATAATTAAAAAAAAATTGTTTAGTTAATTTTAAATATAATTTATAAATAAGAAAAAAAAATGATAGGTGATCAAAAACGATTTTATTAAGAAACACACATTTTAAATTAAAAAATATTAGTGGTTGTTTATTTACCTATTAATAATTTCATTAAGATGCATCATATAAATCGTTAAAAAAATCTGTCTCTTAATGTTTTTAAACCTTCTTAATAATTTTGTATCTTGTACTCCTTTTAACCATTCAGAACCCTAATTTAATTGTTAACAATTACCAAATATTTATATTTTAATTTTCATTATATCATAAAACCTTTTAATTATTTTATATCAAATTATTCAATAAATTCTTAATTTTTTAATACAAAATGATAATGCGATTTCATGAGCTAAGAGGTCAAACTTGTGAATAGAAAGTCAATGTAAGACCTGCGAATTTTACAAAAGTCACAGTAATATTACTTCAACGTGGTTGACTTGACTCGTTGACCTCGACCTTCTGAAGGTTTTTTTTAAGAGTATCTCGCTTATATTAATTTTGAAAATTTAAGAAAATTGTTTTAATAATTATGTTTAATTTTTATCTAAAATATAGAAAAAATAATAATGGATAAATTTTTAAAATTATAAGAAGAGAAGAAAAAATATAATATATCTGTTCGAAATGTTTTAAGGGTCTACTTGTTAACAACTTAATGTACTTAATGGGATTCATAACTTATTTGGTCAGTTATACATGACTATTTGATAATATATTTATGATATAAAAAGTGACTTATTCAGTAAGCTTTTATGAGAGAGTTTTATGCAGAAACCAAATTTTTTTTCTCTAATTTTATCTCTTCCAATTACAAAACACACTTCTTTTATCCATGAAAAAACCATTCAAACCAAAAACCTTTTCAATTTATACCGACAGATTAATCTTCATATACAAACCATGTGTCGAGTTACCTCGGGTCTTTTACGTTTTTTCGGGTTGGTTTGGCCAAGTTGATTGGTTTTTTGAGCACCCATAATATATGATATTTTCAAATGGTTAAAGGGCTGTTTGGCAGTTGCTGAATGGTTTGGTGCAGAATGATTAAATAGTCAGAATGATTAAGAGACTCTCATGATATAATGCAAAATGAAATAGATTGTTCAGTAATTGTTTACAATAGAATTAGAGTGCTGAATGGTTAATGGAGACCTATGATACAAAATCATTAAGAGGAATTTAGAACTATTAAGAGATATAACTTTTTTTTTTCAAACAATATTCACCTTTTAACGATTCAAAAGTTGTCTCTTAATAGAACTATTAAGAAGTAAACAAAAGCTTTATTATAATAATAAATAATAAAAAGTATAATATTATAATCTATACTATCTTATTAAACAAATTTACCAAAAGTCTTAAAGTCTTAAAATACTAAATGACCAAGATACTTTTTATACTACCATTAGGTCACTTTTTCACCATCTCATCTCTCACATACACTCACCCCCTCACATACACTCACCTTATCACAACCATTTTTTATATATTATAATTTTAACTTTACATTTTATACTCCTATAATTAGTTAAATAATTTACTTTACGTCTTTTACTTTTAAATGTTTCGTTTTAAACATTTATCAAATTAACATACATAATCGTATATCAATTAAAACATGTTTAAAAAATACATTTTTATTTTAACAAGTTACATCATTATAATCGTCTCGTTAATACCTTCGAAATGAGTCCAATATTAAATAGTTTTTGATTTAATTATATTATTATTTATTATATATACTGTGAAAAAATATTTTTAATATTTATGATATATACTTTTATAGTTATTTATTTTTATATATATACTATATATTTTAAGGTCAGACAGTCCAAATTGCACTGTATAATATGTTCTGAATTAATATGTTCTTAGGTTTTTTGAAATATATATATATATATACATGTTGAAATTTCATTCTAAAACCCATCTTTTTTGGTCTTTTCATGGATTATGATMTGTCAAATTTGTAGTTTTCTTTATTGGTTTTGAGTGTTTATCTTAAAACTCAAGTTTCTTGGTTCTTTTCTCTTGGTGTAAATCAAACATATTTGTGGAGTCGTTTAAATATATTGGATTTTAAACTGTCATACAATTTTTTTCATCAATAGTCTGTAATTGAAATCATAACTCTTATTTATTCAAATTGTATTAATATGTAAAGACCAAGTGTAATATATATCATCGTTAAATCATATCTTATAAAACCAGTAGAACTTCAAAATTGTTAAAATTCATGGCTCCTACCGCATTGCACGGATACACAACTAATTTTTTAGTGAAAGATGGGTTGGATTTACATAAAGACGTATCTGTTTTATTGAGATTCACGAGACTATAAAATAACACTGAAATTTCATAGCAAAATATCGTCGAACGATGGAAGATGGAGTTTACCATTTTTAAAGTGGAGTTTACTTGGTGTGGGACCTACTCATGCTCAATATTCAAACTCATGCTTGTAGTTTACCATCACTCCATTGACCCTCAGTAGTCGACCTAATTATTCCCTTTCTCCAGTGCTAAAACCACTAATTCCAAACCCATTCATGCTATATAACTTGTACGTTATTCAACAAAAACAGTATATTTCTCTGGATTTAGAAAAAATACCCCCAACGTTTCAAGCCTTTATAATCACCACCGCTTTTTGGTCAAAAACATTCAAACAACAGAGTCGCCGGAAAAAGCCATGGCCGCCGTAAGCACTCAACTGTCAATACTATCACTATTCTTCATACTCACTTTCATTCCAATCCCATCATTCTCTTGTCCTCTTCATCAGAAACAAGCACTTCTCCGATTCAAATCCACCGTCACCACCATCTTCAAAGCCAATTCCGATCCCACCTCCGTAGATTACATTCCATTCGTAGAACTCGATTCATGGAATCGAAATTCCGATTGTTGCTTGTGGGCCCGTGTCAAATGCAGCAGAACCAGAAATGTAACGGAGCTCCACCTAGACGCCGTCGTTCCAATGTTTGCCGATCCGGTTCCGGTGTACTCTGATATCTTGACTCCCCTTTTTCGAATCCGATCACTGAAACTACTCGATATCTCGATGAATTCATTGCAAGGAGAGATTCCAGGAGATGGGTTCGGTAATCTCACCGGACTGGTTCACCTTGACATGATGCAGAACAGCTTCAATGGCTCCATCCCCGGCCAACTTTTCCGGTTAACGAATTTACGTTACTTGGACATGAACACCAATTCGCTCGAGGGCGAACTATCACCAGAACTCGGGTCTTTTCGGAATTTGACAACGTTAAGGTTAAGTGTAAATCAATTCCAGGGTTCCATTCCTTCTCAACTTTTCAAACTCAAATCTCTACGAGTTCTTGATCTAAGCAACAATACTTTCGATGGAGTTTTAAGCCCAGAAGTTGGTAAGCTTCGAAATCTTGAATCATTGAAGCTGAATGAGAATTTTCTTTCTGGAAGTATCCCGGACGAGATCGGAAATTTAACGAGGTTAAGAGAATTTTCGCTCGGAAAGAATAAGTTTTCCGGCGGAATCCCGTCATCGATTGTGCACTTAAAGGAGCTGGAATCACTGGATTTATCTAGAAATTCTTTCTCCATGCAAATTCCGGCCGGCATTGGAAGACTTTCCGACATGAAGACACTTGAACTGAGTAACAACCAGTTAACGGGTCCGATACCGTCATCAATGCGAAACTTGACCAAATTGGAATCGCTACGGCTAACGAAAAACATGCTCGCCGGAGACATTCCAACTTGGTTGTTCAGAATTAAAACATTGAAGAAATTATTCATCGGAGGAAAAGGGAACAACTTGATTTGGAACAACAAAGCAAAGATTGTTCCAAGATGTTCGCTAGAACACATCTCTCTGTCTTCCTGTCAAATCTCCGGTCAAATTCCTAAATGGATTTCATCTCAGAAAAATTTGGTTTTTCTTGATTTGAGCGATAATCAATTGGAGGGAAAGTTCCCGGATTGGCTTGCCGAGACGGACGTCGGAAGCATAATCCTCTCCGACAACAATTTCACCGGAGAACTCCCACCTCGCTTATTTGAGTCTCCAAGTTTATCGATTCTTGCATTGTCCCGTAACAACTTTTCCGGTGAGTTACCGGAGAATGTAGGTAACGCCAGAGCGATTATGATCTTTATGTTGTCCGGAAACAAATTTTTCGGACAAATTCCAGTGTCAATATCCAATATCTATCGACTACTGTTTTTGGACTTCTCCAGAAATCAATTTTCTGGCAAAGTCCCGATTTTTGGAGACAATCCTCTTCTAGCTTTCATTGACTTGTCCTATAACGAATTCTCCGGTGCGATTCCGTCAACTTTCTCAACAGAAACCCAAATGATTTCCTTGGGTGGGAATAAGTTCTCCGGGGAATTGCCTCGGAATTTGACTAACTTGATCAACCTCAAACATCTTGATCTTCATGACAATGATATTACTGGAAATTTTCAGGATATTTGGCCTCAAATCCCAGCTCTTCAAGTTCTAAGCCTAAGAAACAATTCCGTTGAAGGATTTATCCCAAGAACGATTTCGGACCTCGGTTCTCTCAGGATTCTTGATCTCTCCGGGAACAACTTAACCGGAAGTATTCCACCGGAAATCGGAAGCCTTGTAAGAATGATCAAAACTCCAGATATCTTAGCATCCACCGACATTTTCAACTTCTTGATCGAGTTTCCGGACTTGATTCTGAACTGGAAGAGCTCTTTTCAAGGCTTATCAAGTCATAACCTCGATATCTACTCTTTCTTGGACTTGTCGAACAACAGGATATCCGGTGAAATTCCAGCATCATTGGGCAATCTCAAAGGCCTAAAACTGCTCAACGTTTCACACAACAACATCTCGGGGATTATTCCAGTGTCTTTCGGCAACATGAAGAGCCTTGAGACCTTGGATGTTTCTCACAACGAAATCTCGGGTTTGATTCCTAAATCACTAACTAAACTGGATGAACTCGCGATTCTAGATGTGAGCTACAACAGGTTGACAGGTAAGATTCCTTTGGGTGGGCAAATGAGCACGATGAACGAGCTGAAGTATTATGCCAACAACAGCGGCTTATGCGGTATGCAGATTGGGAGCAAATGTCCCGAGGATATCTCAATCTCACCATTAGAACCAAGAGAGGAGGAAGACGAGAATAATTCATGGATTTCGTGGGAGGGAACTTTTATCGGTTTTCCAGTTGGGTTCTTCTTATCAATCTTGACCATGGCCTACTCACTGAATTTTCTACATCTGTTCAAATTTTGGTGAAAATTTGTGGGCATGATATCAAATTTCCAGTCTTTATAGCAATAATTGTCAAGAAGAGGGAGGAACAAGAAATCTGTCTCTAATGTTTATGTTTTCAGCAAGAAATCTGCTTCTGTTTCTGTTCTTACATAAATTCCCATTTCACTTAAAAGGGTAATTCAAGAAAATCAAGTAACGGGTAAAATCCCAAATCAAAATACAAAAACACGATAAATTTCGATAACGTAAAGCCTGAACACCATAGAAACGACGAAAAGCAACAAACTTTACAGTGATTTTCATTATCAGACAAAGATCCAAAGGTGGGAATGGAGCCAAGTGTTTGGAAAGCTCATTAATAACAGAAATTCTTACATCAGAACGCAGAAGAGCCAGCGTCAAAGAATTAGAAAACGAAATCTAGAAATGGAGCTCGGATCTTTGCAGGATTCTCGGTCTTTATATCCAATTCAATGAAGTAAATGAAGAGATGAACACTTACAGATGATCTTATCTTTATTCTATCAACATGGATATGGTTCAGGAAGCATCAAAGAATCGTGCAAAAGCAACTTCTATCGTCGTCTTCGTTGTCAGTATCTCCTGTTTCACTGTCAGAAAACGTCCAAACGAAAAACAAGATTAAAATCTAGAGCTGTGTGATGAATGTTTTCATATCTCCCTATGCATTCCAGACAGACATTGGGGCTGTTTGGTTGGTTTTCCATGAAGTCCTGTATACATAAAGGTTTTCGTTTGGGAGGGGGGTTTTATAGATAGAAGGAGCTTGTTTTTTAATTGGGAGGGATAGGCTTGGAAAAAACTTGACATTTTGCATAAAGCTCCCTTAGAAGCTTAGTGAATAAGCCGCTTTCTATATTATTAAGTCACTACCAAACAATTGTGTATAGCTGACCGAATAACATGTGAGTCTCATTAAGCTCATTAAGCTGTTAACAAACAGACTTATAATCTTCTTAACCATTAATAACCAATTTCTATCAATTCACATCTAGAAATCAGTGTTCTACTGCATTTGATCTTTAACAAGTATCACTGATCAGTTCTTTGTTCAATCTTTTTCCAAATTATCATATGATCAATTCTAGAATCTAAAGATTTGTGATTCTCCATGTTCAGATTCCAAAATTCCCATCAACAAAAGGCAATAACAATTCAAATTCCAGCAAGAAATTGTTTCCACATTCACAAAAGTATAACAAGAAAAGGGTATATAGAAGCTAACCTGGATTCAAATTCCTTGATATCAACAAGTTCTTTGCCTAAATTATCCATCCATTGCACCTTCTTTCTCTCAATTGGTGATCTTGATTGGGAATTATCATTGTTCTTCATACAACTTCTGAGAACAATACTCTCTGGTTCTTGCTTCCCATCTTCTAGAATCTCTTTCTCCTCAACTTCAATAATTTCTTCAACATCAGGGGATACATGATTTTGATCAGATGGATCAGTTACAAGTGATAGAGGAGGGGCATGAGTGGAATTTTCCAATTTCAAAGGCCCGGGATTGTAAAGATGAGTAGCAGTGGAGGGTTTGCAGAAACATATGAATGAAGGACAGTGGATCTTGCAGAACAAAACCCTCATGAAAATACTCTTCATTAACTAATCATTCATCTGTAAAAAACTCACAAATTTCAACCGTTCACTAACCCATTAATCAAGAAACAATACAAAATCCCAAACATCAATCTTGAACCCTAAAGAAAAAGAATTGGGGGTTTTCTTCAATTTCTTGAAAAAAATCAAGTTGCAAGATCCATCAACAGGTGAAATCTTGGGAGAAAATAAAGATCACCCAGAAGAATTCAATGCAAATAATGATGACCCAGAACTTGGATTCCTGCTAAAACTGAGAAATTAATGGGGAAAAAAAGATGAACAGATGCTTTGCAAATGAAACAAGTTTTTGGAAGTTACTTTATGATGCATAGAATGAAGAAAAAGAAGCAAAAGAATACCTCCCAAACAAGACTTTGTTCTCAGGACAACAATTTATTATCCACAAATCTCTGTTTCTTGAGTTACTATTTTTAAAGAGAAAGGGCATAAGACAAGACAGTATTTTGTAACCTTTATCTTCTTCTCAGCAAAGAAAGAGAAAGAGAGAGAGAGAGGACAGGAGGAAAGAACCATTCATGGATCTCAATGATTGACCATTTTGCCCTCACTCTTCAAAACACAATAGGAGAAAACACAACAAACCCTTATAAATTTCTTCCAACAAGATCATAAACATGACCCAAAATCAGATCACAATTAAAACATGGATCCATCAATGGCAGAAGAAGCAATAAAAGGGAAAGATGATTGGGAGTGAGCTGTCCAAATTAAATTATAGATAATTGGTCAAAAGCTACAAAAAGGGTATCAACAGAAAGCCATCAATTTGCTATTTTGATAGGCAAAAATCCAATTTTTAGGACATTCTGTAACCTTTAACTGTTCTTTAACCCCTAAAGAATATTTAGTGCAGTGTCATTACTCATAGGTAACTGTCATTACTCATAGGTAACTGTCATGACTCATATTTTTCTCTTCTTTTTTTCTTGGTCTTTTTGCCCTTTTGTTAAAGGAACTTTCTTGATTGAAAAGATACCCTTGATAACAAGATGTCTTCTATTGGTCAAAAAAAGAATTCCCTTTTCTTGCAACTAAATATTTATTATTTTTTTTAAATGTTTGAGAGCTAATTTTACCTACAAATAAATGTTAGGTACTTTTGGGTCTCTTTTCTGGTAAGGGGATGTTTGTCGGTGCCCGTTGCTAAATGGTTTGGTACAGAATGATCAAGAGACTCTTATGATATAGTGTAAAATGAGATATAGTTGTTTGGTAATTGTTTACTATGAAATTACGGCTGCTGAATGAGTTAATGGAGGTACATGATACAAAATCATTTAGAGGGTTTTAGAACCATTAAGAGACGTATTTACTTTTACCGGACAAGATTCATTTCTTAAGGATTCAGAGACTGTCCCTTAATGAAACTATTAAAAGGTAAACAAATAACACCCAAGTTGCTATTTAAGTTTCATTAGTTATTTTCTAATTATTATTTTCAGGGTTTCATGAAATTAGTCGAGATATACTTCAGTTATTACGACCACTCAATTTAAAAAAAATACATTTGTTTAAATTAATTCGATATTTCTTTTAGTTGCTTCAAAATAAACTTAACATTTTTTATTTTAGGCAAAATAATTAATTTGAAATTATGTTTTCATTCACTCGCAGTTATTGCAAAATTTTCGAGCATCTTTAATGAATTCTTCAAAATTTCTCTAAAGAAGATAATTATAAATTAAAATATTAAAAAAAATACATTCAATCCCAACATCTTATTTATTTTAAATATTATAACATCAATTATTTATTAAAAATAAACATGAAATGAAATGAAAATGAAAATGAAATTCATTCCCTTTGGTTTGACCTGAATCGCAAATTTGAGCTTTATATTATATAAAATCAAACGGTTCATTTTATTTTCATTCGCGTTACTGCTCAATATCTTTAACCGAACACACTCTTAATAAAAATGTGTTTCTCTTTCATAAACATTTAATTTAATTATTATAATAATAATAATAATAATAATAAACTATTTTTCTCTCGTTAGCAATCATTTTTAAAGAATCCTTCAAATTTTAATAAATTTACCTTTTTTAACAGAGAAAGTATTGAAAAATCTGTTGAAAAATAAACCAAAAATCACTCAAATCTTTATTTACTAAATTTTAAAAAATAAAATTGATGAAATTAAAGTTATAACATTGAATTTGACATGGATGTTATTTTTTTCACTTTATTCTTGTCAAGAGAGAGGGAGACACTTGCTTTTTGGAACTTGTTATCTTTGATTTTTTTAAGAAAAGTTTTAAATTTAATTTTCACAAGACGTTTTGTTATTAACCTGAATATCTAATCCATTATGCGAGCCGACTAATTTCAAGTAGACCATCTGTTTTGCAGGTAGCTCGAACCACCGCATTTGAACTTCCATGGCTATAAGGGATTTTTTATTCCTCCTTGGATTCGAACCTATTAAGATGTTGAAACTTATATTGTATTATATTTTAATACTAATGAACTGATAATGTATAGATCAGTTGTTATTAATGTGAATAAGAATATATTGATAACAATGTTTTTTTTTGAAGTATATAATATTATATACGTCAAATACAGCAAATTAAACTTACGCACCCTCCTCACATTTGGTGAAGTTTGAACCCCTGACCTCCTAGGAGGCAAAAGATTACAATACCGCTAGGCCAAAAGCTCTTTAGTTGTTGATAACAATGTTTATGTACAAATCAATTCAATAATTTATTATTTTTAAATAAATAGTTCATACCAGTTTTAAGTTAATATACGAACTGATAATATTTTGTTTTGTTTCTTATAATTAAGAAATTCTTAAACATGACATATGTTACCAATAAATGCAAATGCCACTTTAAGTTTGACGAAATTGCAAGTTTTCATATATGTAATTTGAAGTTAGTATGAAACCAGTACCAATATGAATCAATCGGAAAAAATGGTACTGATTGAATTGGTACCAAGTATGGTTATATGGTACATGATATAAGATTTTATGTTACAATTATAAGTGGTTGATATATGTTATTAGAGGAAAAAATGTAGGGGTTGTTTGTTTACCTCTTAATAGTTCTATTAAGGGGTTGTTTTGTTTACCTCTTAATAGTTCCATTAACAGGCAGCGTCTGAATCGTTAAGAAGTGAATTTTGTTTGGCAAAAAAAAAAAGTCTGTCTCTTAATGGTTCTAAAACCCTTTGAATGATTTTGTATCTTGGGCCTCCCTTAACCATTAAACGCCCTAATTCCATTGTAAACAATTACCAAACAAGTATATTTCATTTGACACTATATCATGAGAGTCTCTTAGTCATTCTGACCACTTAATCATTTTGCATCAAACCATTCAGCAACTTCCAAACAGCCCCTAAGAGGCAACATATGAATTATTAAGAGATGAATCTTGTTTGACAAAAAAATTTTTTTGTCTCTTAATGGTTGTAAAACCCTCTAAAGGATTTTGTATCTTAAATCTCTCTTAACTATTGAACGTCTTAATTTAATTGTAAATAATTATCAAACAATTACATTTTATCTTACTCTATATCATGAGAGTCTCTTAATCATTCTGCGTCAAACCACTTAATCATTCTGCACCAAACCATTTAACATCTGTCAAATTACCTTTTAGTGTCGTACCGATTCTACCCCTATTAAATTCAAGAAATAAATACGTTTAAAATAATTATTACATTGATTTACATTAAAAAATAATAAAAAATACAAAAAATAAAATAAAATCACGACTCATATCATATCATATCCGTCGTCTTAATCTAGAAAAATGCGATGCACGTTTCGAAGATGCAATTAGACCCATCACCCATACATTAAATTACATTTTAATGTATTTTGCATATATTTAATATTAAAATCATATTTAAAAAACAATAAATATTTATTAAAAGTAATATAATATGAAGAAATAGGACTTAATGAAAAAGGCATGTGATTCAGATGCCAAAGACACCTTCTTATTGGAAGACAAAATCTGTTTAGTGGATCTAGGTATTTTCTGATTTATGTTATTTTATATTATTGGTTTTTAAAAAAAATATATTTTATTAGATAATTAATATATAGCTACTCAAAATGCAATAAATGAATTTAAATAGGCACTGACATTGTTTTAGTTTTTCCTAACATATCTTATGGGTTGTTTGACAGTTACTGAATAGTTTATTGCAAAAAGATTAAGTGGTCAGAATGATTAATATATTCTCATTAAAACAAAATCAGGCTTATAGGACACTCCTAATTTCTACGCGTCCTAATAGACCTTTTTATAAAACTTAGTTTATAGGACCAAAAAAATAAAGCGTCATATCTAAAGGCGTTAATAAGTTTATTTGACGTTTTTTTGACGTCGTAATAAGTTTTTTATGACACGTCTAATATAAAACGTCTCATTAACAACTTTATATGACACTATTTGAAAAACTGTCCTATAAAAACAAATGTCCTATAAAAATTTGAGTTTATGGGACACTTTCTCAAAAGTATTCTATAAAGTTGCTAATGTGACATTTTGTATTAAAAATGTTCTGAAAAATTTGTTAAGACGCCCAAAAGCGTCACATAAACATATTACAACACCTTTAGATATGACGCTTTATATTTTAGTCTTATAAATCAAGTCTTATAAAACGGTCTATTGGGACGCTTAAAGATTGAGGATGTTCTATAAACCCAATTTTATTGTAATGTCTCATGTATAGTGCAAAATTAAATATAATTGTTTGATAATTATTTACAATGAAATTAGAGCGTTGAATGGTTAAGAGAGACCCGTGATACAAAATCATTCAGAGGGTTTTAGAACCATTAAAAGACATATTTTTTTTTTGTTTGCTAAACAAGATTCACCTCTTAACGATTCAGATGTTGTCTCTTAATGAAACTATTAAAAGATAAACAAACAACTCTTTACGCTCTCTGATTATCATGTCTGATTGATATTCTCGTATGTGCTATTTAATTCACCCTCGTCGTAGTCGATAACATAATTTCTATGGTTGTTTTCAAGCACGTTGATGATCTCTCGGTTTATCATAACACAATTCTCGTACACTTCATATGAACCATAACTCATAATTATAAAGAAGAGAGAGAGGAAGTATGCGAAGAAAGCAGGCTTCTTTATCTACCGAGAGAGAGAGAGAGAGAGAGAGAGAGAGAGAGAGAGAGAGAGAGAGAGAGAGATCATCAGAGAAATTTTGATGCTTAAAGTATGGGTAGTTGTATGATACTTTAAATCAATGTACGAATTTAATGATTCTCCGTTCTATGTCATACTAACTTATTCAACGACATTAGCCTTTGAAGGCATGATCCACATACAGTAAAATTTTATGTAAACCTATGTGATTCACATATGAACTATATCTTCATATATGAGTCCGTGTAATACACATGTAAACTATTTTAACTGATATACATATGAACTAATTAATGGGTCACGTATGAACTCATTTGATGTCTATTTGTAAAAGTTACAAAACTACCTCTCCATCTTCCGCATACCCGTGCAAGAAACTATTTGGTACTTCACGATCTAAGCCACAAATATTGATCAGATGATAGGCTAAAGTCACTTCTTTACTTCTCAAATGAACCTTTACATATACATATACATATACACACAATTGGTTGAGTTGTTTGATATGATGTAAAATTGGGCATGCACTTTATCCTGTGTAAGAGACAAAGGCATGGCCTAGTGCATATGATTATGTTTACATGCCATCCCTCATCTTCAAATTTCATTTGGCATGCATGTGTGCCAATCATATCATACCATCCCATCCCATTCATGTTTCATGATGACTTAACTACCCTTCTACCTTACTTTCTTCTTTCTAACACTTTTTTAAATGAGTATATGTTACAACTTTGTGAAGAAAGAATAAATGAGCCATCACATTCTTAACCAAAAATTATTTCTTTAAACAAGTTACTAAACTTTCTGTTTTAGATTTTGTCGTAGATCTAAAATTAAAATTGGTTTCTTCAAGAAAATACGTTTAAGTTTGATGAAAGTTTTACTTTACATTCAAGCACATCGTAAAGCTGACTATAACATACCAGAAGGTCTTTATTTATGTATGTATGTATGTGTGTATATATATATATATATATATATATATATATATATATATAACACATATATGTAGGGGTGAGTTATTATGCAACCATTTACATTCCTACAACCCTTACAAATCAGGAACATCCATTTGATCATCAACGGTTGATAGCATTGAATTTTCGTGTTTTAACATGTGTTTGTAAACTCAAAATCCCCACGTTTATATTTTAATATGCCTAAATTATATTTCTATAAGCCTAATCTAAGTTTTATATTGACCAAGCCAAGAAACGGACGAGAAAAAGCAAGGAAAGATGGTTGGCATGCATAAGAGAGTTGTACAAAACAAGTGGTCAAAGAAAAGCAAAACAGAGGAAAATGCTACCTGCCATGCCAGGGTCGCATGGAAGGGTTTACGGTACACAAAATGTTACCCCTGCCATGCAAGGGTTGCGTGACAGGTCGTGTGCAAAGGTTGCGTGATAACAAGGCCGTTCTTGGTGGAGGGCGGGCCAGACGTACACCCAAGGCCCACAAAAAATAGGAGCCCAATTTGTTTTTAGTATATAGTAATAGTAAAAAAAATATTAAATAAAAGAGACACAACTGTTTTAATATCTAATAACACTCGAAGAATTTCGTATTATATTAAGGGCTTAAACAAATATTAATTAATTACATTGGAAAAGAAAATACGTAAAAAGTTAAGTGGTCGTTCAATTTATAGTATTGTTTATTTAAGGTTTTTTTTATCTAGTACCAAAGTCTAAAATTAATTGTTTAACCAACATTGATATTATCCATTATTCATTTCTCAATGGTCCTGATAGAAAACCAAAATTTAATAAGACCCAGACAATTTCATTTAATATTAAGGGCTTAAACATGTATTAAATAATTATATTGGAAAATAAAATATCCAAAAAAGCTAATTAATTGTTCATTTTATAGTATTACTTATTGTTCATTCAACTATATCACTTACTTTAGCGGGTAAGATTTTAGTCTACCAAAACGACATCGTATGTAACAATTTACCCGGTAAGCGTTACTACGCCATCACTTACTGGGTAAGACTCTCGGTCCTTGCCTTCGCTCTTACCATGTAAGATTCTTGGTCTTTTTCATATTCATCCGGTAAAGGAATGTGACTTGGTAAGCGTTTACCCGAGTAAACATTTGGTAAACGGCAATTTACTTTTCTATCTTTAAAACAAGAGTAAGATCTTAAGCCACAATCAACATAGACTTTTGATTCTACGATCACTACAAAAAAATCTGGTTTTTCCGATGGCAAAATCCGTCGGAAAAACAACTTTCCGACGGATTTCGCCGTCGGAAAAACCCCCGCCGCTAAATGCATTTTCCGACGGAATTTCCGACGGATTTGTATTTTCCGACGGAAATATCCGTCGGAAATCCGTCGGAAAATTTTATAATATGTTATCCATTTCCCGTCTTAATTAAAAGTAATATAAAATGAGATTAGATCTTTCCGACGGATTCCGACGTCGGAAAACTTTTTCTAATTTAAAATATGAAAATATTTTTTTTTTATTTTCCGACGGATTCTGCCGTCGGAAAACTTTTTCTAATTTAAAATA
>NC_037538.1:1551824-1553446 GCF_001531365.2 Cynara cardunculus var. scolymus
AAATTACATTCTTGGTCCCTGTGGTTTAATAAATAAATAGAGTAAATCAATCGAAAATAAAAAATAAACTAAATGATTAAAATACCCCTATAAATTAACTGAGTCAACTAAATTTTTTGGATGAAGCTAGATTTAGGGACCCAATACGTTATAAAATAAAGAATAAGGACATAATCTATAGATATTTTAAAATAGGACCCAAAGTGTTAAAACACTAAACCATAGGGACCGAGATTGTAATTTACTCTATTTCGTATTATGTATTTTAAAACCTTTATTTTAGTGTCTCAAATATGACATTTTGTGAAAAACACTTTGGGCTAAATATTTGATGCACGAATGATCGTGTGAGAATGAGAGTTTAAGTTTGAAGCGTAAGAAATAGATCTAGATTCTTGATCAGCTTTTATCTCAAACTCATCTATGAATCATGTTTGATATGAGGATTGATCCAGTGAATCGCATGTCGATGCATCTCAACCTAATGTGCATCTAAGAGTAGAGATCATTTCTTACGCTTACCATCTTAACTCTCATTATCACTAGAACCCAACCCATATTTAATCAAAATAAAGGTAACGGAAAGTATGTTACACATAATAAGAATAAGATCAAAGTATATTGCATTTTCATATAACGGATTGTTCAGAAAGAAAAAACAATTATTCAATTTTAACTCTTTTTATAATTTTCATTTTAACCTTTATATTTTTTTGATTTATTATTTTTATTTTTAACTCCTTTGATATTTTTCTATTATTCTATTTACCTTTTCATTTTCTATTTTATACACTAATCTTATCAATTAATTAATTAATAACGTATTAACTAAAAGACATATATTTTAGTATTGTTAATTAAATTGTATTTTTAAGTTTAAAAATATTATATAATTTTGATTGAATTTTATTTATATTTATCTCCTTGGAGTCTCAATAACAACAAAAGAATTGGATTAAGTTACACATACAAATGTAAAATACTAAATAATATATATAGGGTTGGTTCAGTTGAAAAGAGTTACAGTGAGAAACATTCAAATAAATAATTCAGAAACTTAATTATTCAAAATATTTTCATATAATTATTTTTTTAATTATTATTAAATATATTTAGTTATCAAAAAACAAATATAATAATTTTAGTAATATTTATGTAACGTAAACATTAAAATTGTACTTATTTTAGCTCAAAGATAATAAAAAAATGTTAAATAATTTGAAATAAATATTCAATTTAATCATTAAATATAAATATTTTAAATATTAATTAATTCTGATATATAATATAAAGTAGATCATTTTTATTTTTATTTTCATTCATATTATATGTAATGGGTATTTAAAATCATAAATAATAGATTTTTTTCTAAAATTTGTTTTAAGAAATTCGAATATTATAATATTTATAATAATTAATTTGAAATTCTTTTATGTCAATATATTTTATTCTTTAATTTGTTACCATCTTATTTGTATTAGTTAATACTAGAAGCGTACTCGCGCAATGCAGCGAGATACATCATGATTTTAATATTTCATTTTATTCTTTATCTCAGTCGATGTTATAATATGGCTTTATGTGATTTTGAGAAATCGATGATGTTTCTATTTTTAAATAAA
>NC_037538.1:1554736-1561599 GCF_001531365.2 Cynara cardunculus var. scolymus
TATTTTTTTAATTTAATTTAAGTTTAATAATGAAATAATTTATTTTTGGTTTAATAATATAACATTTTATAAAGATAATAATTAAATATTCTGTTAGAATTCAATGATTGTCCTAATTATATTTTAGATTTTTTATTTTAAAATGAGATGTTTATCCTGTATTTGATTGTGTTTATCTGCAGTTAGTTACACGAATTCAGATATAGGATGGAATCAGATAGGGATGAAATCGTTTAGGGATGAACGACTTTAAGAGTTTTAAAGAGTTTTTAAGAGTTTTAAGAGTTTTTAAGAGTTTTAGCCAAATGTATTATAAGATAGTATATATATTATATTATTAAATATTTGTTTCAATTACATAAAATATTATAATTAATTAATTCTTCAATATACTTTTTTGATAATTTTACATTCTCATCAGCTAGTTTTACCAAACATGATTTATTCATCGGCTAGCTTATCAGTCAACAATTAGTCAATTTATCAACTAATTTACTAAACATGATCTAAATCTAAGTTCAGCGCTATTTGGGCCCAAATCTAAGTAGCCCATGCCTATCAATCTATCATCAACACTCTAAAGTCTAAACTCTAAAGTCATCAACCCATCTTCTACAAGCCCAACAACCCAAACGGATCTTGGGTGTTTCTCCTTCGCCCGAAAACTCAAAAAACAATGGCTATCACAACGCTTTTGATTTCTTGAGCCATTCTTCAATTTTCTTTACTGCTTATGTTTAAACCCTACTTCTATATGACTCTTAACCATTGTAGGCCAAAAACCGTTTCCAATCCCAAAAATTATTCCCATAAACGATTTCGGCATAACGATTTCTTGTCAAAAAAGAGAGGGTCGGTTAAGGTACTTTGTGACCGGTTATGAGAACCGGCTCAACCCAAACAGATCCCTTTCTTTATTTTGAATAATTAAATTTCTGAATTATTTATTTGAATGCTTCTCACTTTAACTCTTTTCAACGGAACCAACCCTATATATATTGTTTAGTATTTTACATTTGTATGTGTCACTTAATCCAATTTTTGTTGTTGTTATTGATATAATTAATAATTATTGTAAATAATATTAATGTATAATAAAAGTTATTAATAATTAATTTTCAATTTATATTAATTAATAATTAATATAGTGGTATTTAAATTTTATTTATAATTATTTATTACTATTTATGTAAGTTTTAAAAGTAATTATTTAGACACTAAAAGGTAATCCGGCACTCTCTTCCTCTCTCATGTATATCCTCCCCACATCATCGATCATGTTTCCGGTCACTTTTCCTCACTACCTACCTCACCGTCTCCCTCCCCATGTATTCTTGACCTCCGTCGTCCCAACCCCATCTCCGGCGACCTCTCTCCACCATCTCCGCATTCTCCGGGTCCCAAAACAGCCCCCATCTCAGAACGTGGGTTTTTCCTTGTAAAGATCGATACAAAACCAAACCATCATCTCCTTGATTTACGGTTTTCAGGTTCAGTCAACTCCTTTTTTGTCCGGCTATTTACATACACAGCGTTTCTTGATTCTCAATCGTTGAGGTTCATGTTTGCTACCATGAGAAAAACGATCGGTAAAGAAGGAATGGACTCAGATCGAAGGGGCAATAATCAACAAACCTCTTATACTGAGATGTGCACGAGATGCAGGTGATGGAGGAGAAAAAATCTAACTTGATATTTAACAGAGAGGGGGCATCTTTCAGAGTTCATCCAGGGGTGGGGGGTTATCTTTTCTTTGTCATTACAACCAATCTACTTGGACTCTTACTTGTAGATCAGGAATTCTAATTACTGAAGAAACAAAGGGCACTCGCAACAGATCTTAAACTTTAGGCTCAATTACAAGATAGTATGAGAAAGCATTGAGCAATGAATGGACCACTCCTACAAATGTTCACCAGAATTTGAAGAGCCCAAGAAAATTCAGTAAGTAGCCCATGATCAAGATTGATGAGAAGAACCCAATCGGAAAACCGATCCAAGTTCCCTCCCAAAAAATCCGTGACAGTTTGTCGTCCTCTTCGGCCTCCTCTCTTCCTTCTGATGGTGGGATATCCTCCGGACATTTGATCATAATCTGCATTCCGCATAATCCGCTATTGTTGGCAAAATACTKCAAYTCATTCATBGTGTCCATTTGCCCGCCTARAGGTATCTTACCGRWCAACTTGTTGTTGCTCACATCCAGATTTGTCAGTTCACCCAGCTTTGCTAGTGATATAGGAATCGTACCTGAGATTTTGTTACGCGACAGATCCAAGCTCTCTATTCCCTTAAGATTGCCAAAAGACACCGGAATGTGCCCGGAGATGATGTTGTGTGAAATGTTGAGAACTTTTAGACTTTTGAGATTGCCTAACGATGCCGGAATTTCACCAGAGATTCTATTGTTGGACAAGTCCAACAAAGAGTATATGTCAAGGCTACGACTCGATAAGCCTTGAAAATAGTTCTTCCAATTCACTATCAAGTCCTCAATCTCAATCTGGGTTTGCTTAAATTCCCAATCGGAAAAATTTGAGGTTTTAAAAGAAAAGTGACCGGATGTTGACATGTGTAGTGGTGTTTCGATCATTCTTGTGAGGTTTGCTATTTCGAGTGGAATACTACCTGTTAGCTTGTTCCCGGAGAGATCAAGAATTCGGAGATTAGCGAATTTGGAGATTGTTGGTGGGATAAATCCTTCAAAGGAATTGTTTCTCAAGACTAGAACTTCAAGATGTGGGCTTTCAGTAAGAACATCTTGGAAAGATCCTGTAATATCATTGTCATGAAGATCGAGGTGTCGAAGGTTGACCAATTTTGTAAAATTCCAAGGCAAGTTGCCAGAAAACTTATTCCCACCCAGATAAAGAAGTTGGGTTTTGGAAGAAATAGTCGTTGGGATCTTACCAGAGAACTCGTTGTACGACAAGTCTAAGTAAAATAAATCAGGATTATCGCTAAAAACAGGGATATAGTTTCCTGAAAATTTGTTTCTGCTCAAGTCCAGAAGCTGTAGGCTGTGCAAGTTGGATATGGATACTGGAATTTGTCCTGAAAAATGATTTTCTGACAACATAAGAACCATCATCATTGTAGCGTTGCCGATGTTATCTGGTAACTCCCCAGAAAAATTGTTCTGGGACAAGTGAAGAACCATTAACCAAGATTCAAATAGGCGAGGCGGGATTGATCCAGTGAGTTTGTTGTCGAAGAGAATTATGGTTTCAAGGTCCATCTCTGCAAGCCAATTTGGGAATCCTCCCTCTAATTCATTCCCGCTCATATCAAGAACACGCAAAGATGTTTGCGATGAAATCCATTCAGGAATTTGGCCGGAAATTCCACAGGAAGGCATAGAGATATCCATCAAGTTAGTTGTTGGAACAATCTTTGCTTTGTTATTCCAGATCAACTTGTTTCCTTCTCCTCCACCGAGGAACAAACTCTCTAACACAGTACTGAAGTTGAATATCCAAGTTGGGATATCTCCGGTTAGCTTGTTTTTCTGGAGCCAAAGGACTTGTAACTTGCTCAAGTTTCGTATAGATAACGGTATCGGACCGGTTAACTGGTTGTTGCTGAGGTCAAGTGTCCTAATGTTTGCTAGGCTTCCTATGTTGGCCGGAATTTGGTTGGAGAATGAGTTATGAGAGAAATCAACTACTTCCAAGGCCATCATGTTGGTAATTGAAGAAGGGATTCCACCTGAGAAGTGATTATCTGCAAGGTTAAACTCTCTTAACTTCGTGAGTTTTCCAATCTCTTCTGGGATGTTTCCCGAAAGAGAATTCATCCTCAGATCCAACCTTTCAAGATATTGAAGCTTCCCCACTTCAAGGCTTAAAACCCCATCAAACATGTTGTTACCCAGATCAAGAACTTGAAGACAAGTCAAATTCCAAAAAGACCCTAACTTTCCCTGAAAATGGTTATTGCCTATGTCCAGGTGACGTAATTTCGTTAACCCAAAAATTTGGCCGGGAATAGAGCCACTAAACATGTTGGACGACATGTCAAGGTGAAGCAGTTGAGTGAGATTTCCAAACCCATCTCCAGGGATGTCGCCTACGAAGTTAATACCGGAGATATAAAGTTGTTCCAATGACCGGATTTGGAAAATCGGAGTGAAGATGTCAAAGAACACCGTAGTCGAATCGTCCAACAAATCCCTGATGCTGAAGAGGTAGAGTTCGGTGACAGTTTTGGATTCGCTGCAACTAACACCGGCCCAGGAGCAACAATCGGAATTGGGACTCCATGATTGGATTGGATTGTCGGAAGTAGAGAAATTGAAGATGGTGGTGAAGTTGGATTTGAAGTGGAGAAGTGCTTGTTTCTGATGAAGAGGACAAGAGAATGAAGGGATTGGAATGGAATTCATGAGCATCAACAAGATTAAAACTACTGGAACGGTGGACATGGTGGTTAGCGGTGGTGATTATGATAAAAGGTATGATTTATGGTTGCTTCGAAATTTATCTCCTTTACTTCTTTTAAAAAATTATATCCTCGTCGAATAAATACCAATAAAATGTTTTTTTTTATTAACCTGAATATCTAACCCGTTTTGTAAGTCGACTAATTGAAGGGTACCCATCTGCTTTGTAGGTAGTTTGGAGTCACCACATTTGAACCTCATGACAACTCTAATCTTAATTATTTTTTCAGTCATTAATTTGGTTTTCCAAATTTGAAAAAGTCATAGCAAAACATTAAGGATGGACCGCATGTACTTTGACTTATGGAACAACGGGTCGTGGAAAACCGAAAATAATTGGTAAGAAAGACTTTTTGTATGACTTTAGAAGAATAATATTGCAAACTTTGTTCCTTTTGGTGTTTTTATACTAATTTATTTGACTTATAAAACGATGATTTTTGTTTAATGTTCATACTGTTGTTTCGTGTATGAACAATGGTTGTTCGAAAAAGATAACCAAAATTTATAGGCGAAACCAGAAAATGAATAAGATTATTAAGAAATGTGATAGAAGTACACGTTGAACATAAACATTAAAGAAATATACTATTTTGTGGTAACCGAAACGTCAGATTCCCCCATCCCTATAGCGTAGGAGACAAATGTATGCATTTCGATTCAGAAAGGCTGGTATACGAACAAACGTCTATTCGAATGGCTCCAGAAATCCAAAGCAATGTGATAGATGTTTGTTTTAGGGTTTTCGATGAAGGAGAAACAACCAAAGACAAATTTTTAGCTATTACATTCATTGGTCCGAAAAGTGCATTTCTTAAGGGTGGTGCCCGATTGGATTGAGATTGGGCTCCAAAGATCAAAAGTGCCTAAAGGTCCCAGATTCGAATCTAAGGAGAAATAAAACCCCCCTGTGGCCATGGCGGTTCAAATGCAGTGAGTCAGGACTACCCACGAAGCGGGTGGTCGTCCTAGAATTAGTCGGCTCTCATAACAGATTGAATATCCAGGTTAATAAAATAAAACTGACCTCTTGCTATAGAGATTTTAGAATGGGTTGCAAATAATCACCATGGACTATTTGTATCGAATATACAAGTCAAAATATTTATTTTTTAGTTAAAAAAATATAAAATATAAATTAATTAAGCGAAAAGTTCAAAAACCGAATTTTTTTTTCCATTTTGAATGGTTTAGTTCTTAAACTATTTTTTTGAATAAAAAATCATTAAACTTTCTCATTTTGAATAATTAAGCCCTTAAACTATTTTTTTTTCAGTGAAAAAACCATTCAACTTTCGTTTTTTGATTAAAAAAACCATTAAATTTTTATAAATTTTGATTGATTAAATTTCTAAACATTTTTTTAATAAATAAATCATCACACTTTTAAAAATAGGTTATATACGTTCTTTTAATTCAAAAAAAGTTACATTAACTATCTAGTAAAAGGTTGATGGTTCATTTATTTATTTTTTTAAAAAATCCAGGGTCTTAATCATAAAAAATGTGAAAGTTTAATGTTTTTTCATTCAAAAAAAATAGTTTAAGAACTTGATTATTCAAAATAAGAAAGTTTAATGGTTTTTTCATTTAAAAAAATAATTTAGGAACTAAATCATTCAAAATTAAAAAATTATTGGGTTTTTTTAGACTTTTTCCATTCATTAATACGAGTTGATGTTGTTTGGTGCAAGGGGGGGGGGGGGGTATTATGAGGTTTATGCAGTAGAATGAACACATTTTTCCCCCTTCTCTTTGGTGAACGTTGGATTATTTATGATGACCGAAAAATGAGCAACACTACTAGAAAACAAAGTATCAACGATGGAAATTAGCGAAGGAAAAAATCCCTCTCTGATTAGCGAGATCAGCAAGGGAATGACCAAAAACCAGGTCCCTCGCTACTCAGCGAGGAATTTTTCCGTCGCTGATACTTTGTTTTCTAATAGTTATTGAAACGAGAATAATGATTAATGTCTTATACGATGTTATCCCCTCACCAATCTGTTTGGATTCTTACTCGTTGTTATTAGAACAAATATATGTAGGGAGACGAGTTGTCGTTACGAGAAACACACGAGGTTGTAGCCTTCCAACATTACGAATTATAATCACAAGAAATCAAAAATATTTAGATATTAAGACTGATTACAAGATGGTATGAGAAAACATTGAGCAATGAATGGACCACTCCTATAAACCCTCACCATATTTTGAAGAGCAGAAGAAAATTCAACAAGTAGCCCATGATCAAGATTGATGAGAAGAACCCAATCGGAAAACCGATCCAAGTTCCCTCCCGAAAAATCCGTGACAGTTTCTCGTCATCTTCGGCCTCCTCTCTTCCTTCTGATGGTGGGATATCCTCCGGACATTTGATCATAATCTGCATTCCGCATAATCCGCTATTGTTGGCAAAATA
>NC_037538.1:1562079-1574844 GCF_001531365.2 Cynara cardunculus var. scolymus
TGAATGTTGGCTGTGGAATTTCGATCATTCTTGTGAGGTTCGATATTTCCTGTGGTATACTACCTGTTAGCTTGTTCTCAGAGAGATCAAGGATTCGAAGATTAGTGAAGTTGGAGATTGTTGTTGGGATAGATCCTTCAAAGGAATTGTTTCTAAGAACTAGAACTTCAAGATTTGGGCTTTCAGGAAGAGCATCTCCGAAATATCCTGTAATATCATTRTCATGAAGATCGAGGTGTSSAAGATTRACCAATTTAGTAARATTCCAAGGCAGCTTGCCAGAAAACTTATTCCCACCCAAACAAAGAACTACGGTATTTATAGGAAAAGTGGTTGGGATGTTACCAGAGAACTCGTTGTATGACAAGTCTAAGTAATACAATYYARGATTATTGCTAGAAACAKGGRGATTGTGRCCTGAAAATTTGTTTCCAGACAAGTCAAGAATGATGAGTTCGTGCATGTTGGACATGGATATTGGAATTTGTCCGGAAAAATTATTTCTTGACAACATAAGCACACTCATGAATGTGGCGTTGCCGATGTTGTCTGGCAACTTCCCAGAAAAATTGTTCTTGGACAATGTAAGAAAATATAAACTTGTAGATTCAAATAAGCGATGTGGGATAGATCTAGTGAGGTTGTTGTTGGATAGGATGATGCGTCCTACGTCCATTTCGGTGAGCCAATATGGGAATCTTCCCTCCAATTGATTCATGCTTAAATCAAGATAATACAAGACCTTTTGTGTTGAAATCCATTCAGGAATTTGGCCAGAAATTTCACAGGAAGGCATAGAGATATGGGTTAGGTTACATCTTGGAACAATCTTTGCTTTGTCATTCCAAATCAACTTGTTTCCTTTTCCACCACCAAGGAACAAACTCTTCAATGTTGTGATGTTGAATATCCAAGTTGGGATTTCTCCAGTTAGCTTGTTCTCTTGGAGAAGAAGGGTTCGTAAGTTGCTCAAGTTTTGGATCGATGATGGTATCGGACCCGTTAACTGGTTGTTGTGCAGGACAAGTGTGGTCATGTTGGGCAGGCTCCCTATGCCACTTGGAATTTGCATGGAGAATGAGTTATTAGATAAATCAAGTATTTCCAAGTCTTTCATGTTGGCAATCGAACAAGGGATTCTACCAGAGAACTGATTACGTTGAAGGGAAAGCTCTCTTAACTTCGTCAGATTTCCAGTCTCTTCTGGGATGTTTCCGGTAAGATAATTACCATCAAGTTGCAACGTTTCAAGATTTTGATGCTTACCAACTTCAGGGCTTAAAATACCATTAAACCCATTGTCTCTTAGATGAAGAACTCGAAGAGAAGTCAAATTCCAAAATTCAGGTGGAAAGTTTCCCTCGAACCTATTTAAGCTCATGTCCAGGTAACATAAGTTCGTTAACCCAAAAAGTTGGTAGGGAATGGATCCCTTAAACTCGTTTTTACTCATGTCAAGGTGGACCAGTTGGGTGAGATTTCCAAACCCATCTCCTGGGATATCGCCTACAAACCAATTCCATGAGATATCAAGTAGTTTCAATGATCGGATATGGAAAAGCGGAGTCAAGACATGAAAGAACACCGCGGTCGGATTGTCCAATGTATGTGTGATGTTGGATAGGTGGAGCTCGGTGACGGTTCTGGTTTTGCTGCAACTAACATGGTCCCAGGAGCAACAATCGGAATTGTGACTCCATGACGGAAGTGGATGAWGATTCATATCATAATTGAAATGGAGGAAATTGGTGAGGTTGGATTTGAAATTGAGAAGAGCTTGTTTGTGATGAAGAGGACAAGAGAATGATGGGATTAGAATGAAATTGAGCATGAACAAGACTAAGAGTGGTGTGTTTAGGGTGGTGGCCATGGTGATAGGGATTTGTAAATGGAGAGTAGTGTAATGTCTTTGTTGAAAGATGGATGTGCAATTTATAAAGATAAATGATTTGTGATGGTGTACCATTTGCATGTCAAATCAATGGGTATCAGTTTGAACAAGGTTTTACTATATGTTAATATCAAGAGCAGATATTTCTTTGAATAAATAAAATATGTATCAATTGAAAAAATTGATACAAGTAAAGTTGGTTGATACATGATATAAAATTATGTATATCGATTATAATTGGTTGATATATAATACAAAAGAAAAATGTGGTACATACCAGACTAAAGGGCCGTTTACCTAGGCATGAGAATGAGCCCCGACCCGTCGGGGAACCCGGTCCACCCGCCCCGGTTGGGGCCCTAAATCGGGGATGGGGACGGGGACAAGGACAGGGGCGGGTATGGTACTCCCCGTCCCATACCCGTTATATATATTAATTAATAAATTATATTTATGTATATATATTATATATATATATATTATTTATTTCAACTAAAGCATTAGTACATAATTTTCTATTTCCTATTTCCTAACTAGTTTTATAATCTAAATTTTTTATTTTTTGGATGTTAATATGTAATATTTTGGATGTTAAGTCAAAATGCAATTACTCGATAAGTTTTGTATATTACTCGATATGGTTTTATATTACTCAATATTTTTTGGTACATGTAACTTTAAGTTTTTTTGGATTTAATTTTTTTTTTTGTTTTAGGTTATTAGTTCTTATATTATGTTGTGGTTTTTTTTGAATTAAATTTTTTTGTTTTTTTTTTTGTTTTAGGTTTATTGAAAATGTTTGAGATTTAAACATGTATGGTCTCTCACATATTTAATTTGAAATAACTTATATAAACATGAAAAAAATCCCCATTTCCCCATTGGGGATGGAGTTATGATTATATTCCCTAGCGGGGATGGGGATGGGGACGGGGACGGGATAAAGATAAGTAATCGGGGACGGTGATTAAGGTCCACGTCCCATTCTCATGCCTACGTTTACCAAACATTCATCAAGTAAGCGCTTACCAACAAAAGTCATCAACTTCACTTATCTTATTGTCTAACATTTCAACCATCAAAATGGATTATTGTAAGCATCTTAAACCACGTAAGCGCTTACCAGATAAAAGTTTTGTCTCTCACTTATCGGGTAAGACTCTTGGTTTTTGTCATACGTCTTATCGAATAACATTACAAAACAAATGACTTTTACCCACAAAAATCATCTAGAGAAATTTTCGTCAGTGATTACCAACAGATTACCTAGAAAATACCAAAGGTTCCGGTAGAATCCAATATTTTTCCACAAATTACCAAGTAGGGCCTGGGAATATGTCACTGATTTGAGTTTCCCACATTTATCCACCAACAATTTACCCACCAACTTTTGTGACAATTTTGTGATGAATCCTCTTTTAGTGACGAATTTCCCATGGAGATCTCGGTAGGTAAAAATCTTCCATTTAGTAGTACAAGAATTTCGGTCCTTTCCATGCTCAATCTGTAAAATAAGTGATATTGGTAAGCATTCACCGGTGAGTGTTTAGTAAATGCTCCTTTATACATCATTTTATTTAAGGCAAAATGCGACAAAACTTACTTTAGTTTATATACATAAAATCAAAACATTTAATAAAAAAAATAGAAAAAAGACCAAAAACACTCGTCACATAGCGGCTAAAACTCAACGGCAGAGGTAGAGACTAGTTCCATACATTTTTATAAAGTACGATGGCTAGACGGAATAAGGTTCTATATTTTCCTTTGGTTTTATGTTTTAAATATTTCAAATATTTTTGGAATATAGTGGTAACCTATTTTGTAAGTATTCATAATGAATGTTGTGGTACACATTCATGATGGATAGTATTCATCACGAATATTCACAATATAGGTTGTTCATGTGTCCCTAAATGAATCTGTCCCTTCAAATATAATATCTGATTTATAGATTTTGATATTATTTTAGTACTTTTTAATACGATTTAAGGAGCATGATAGTAAATTAAATATAACCAATGATCGGGTTGGACCGGTCCCAAACCGGTCCTGGTTCCAAGTGATTGGAGTGACTGGTCGGTCCTGATCAAAAATCATATGATTGATCCTAGGCCCGCAACCGATCCTAGTCATGGTTCTTCGTAACGGGCCCCAATTTCAGTGTCGGACCTGACCTGTTTTTTATATTTATTTAAAAAAAGTCCTTTTAAATCATTTTTACACAAAAATGTTATACATTTTTTTATAATTATGATTTCTCTAATGAGTATTAAAATACACTTTAACTATTATATTTACTTGAAAAAAATCTTGAATTTTTTTAAAAGATTTTATTATAATTAAAAAAACTTAAAAAATGAGCCCCTATGCAAAATTGTGCCGAAAAGAACTTGAAAATCAGTCCCTATAAATAATTGGTCCCAGTCTTGGTTCCATAACCACTTACACGCCGGGCTTTGAATTTACAGAAATCTTGTAAATGGTTCCAAACAGTTGGGCCTTGACCCATTCTCACCCATCGCAATCAGTCCCATCCATTGCCAAACCTGTTTGGCCATCTCTAGGATGGACTATATACGTTTATTTTGACTTCCACAAGAAGACTCAAGGAAAGTAACGAACGTTATGAACCTTTTTTCTTTAATCTTATCTTATTTTAATCAATTAAACTAATATTATTATTGAATATCTTTCAAATAATGTCACAATACAACATACATGACTATATTAAAACACATCACTAACCATATTTTCAATATCTATACTATATTATAAAACATTTGACAAAAACTCTTAAAACCATTTTTATGCATAAAGTATTGTATATTGATGTATATTACTTAAAATTCAAGATTACAAGTAAATTATGTATAAGTACAACTTATTGAAGCTCACTAAATGCGGATAAACATAATCAAATAGAGGATAAACATCTCATTTTAAAATATAAAAAATCTAAAATATAATTAGTATAATTATATCAAGTTTTAACAAAATAATTAATTATTATATTTATAAGAAAATTATATTATTAATCTAAATATAAATCACTTCGTTATTGAACCAAATTAAATTACAATAAAAAAAATTGAATTAAAAAATTACACAAAAAATTTGAATTTTAAATAGTTAATTTGATACTAATATCGATATATTTTTGTCAAATTTTTATGATATATTCAAATTTATATTTTATTCAAAAATAAAAACATCAACGTTTTTTCAAAATCACATAAGACCATACTACAACATCAACTGAGATAAAAAATAAAATAAAATATTAAAATCAAGATGTATCTCGTTGTATTGCGCGAGTACCCTTCTAGTGTTATAATAAAATAACCAAATATTATGATTATTTTATGAGAAATAAAATATATAAATTATTAAAACACATGGTTAGGCACTAAAAATTACGAACCAAACCGTACCGATTGGTTTTAATAATTATTCGAATGAAACGAAACGGTCACACCAACCTACATAAATGTAAATGGTAAACGTAGCATAAATTTCTTAAGATAAATCAGATGACAAAACGTCTTAATATAAATATTATTGTTTTTTAACATAGGTTATACTTATTTTCAGTGATAAATATATATATCTAAAAGTTTTTTTTTTTTTATCATAGTACAATCCATGTAAAAATGGTCTGTTACTGAATAAATTAATATATAATTTTATTAAAACATTTAACTTACCTTTTATTGCATTAAGTTGTCTGAATTACTGAAATATTTTAACCCATACATAATTATTACACTTTTACTGGAATAGATTTAAAATCATCTGTGTGTTTGGTTTGTATGATTTGGAATGAAATTGAATTCCATTATTTATAAATGCTTTATAAAAAAATATAAAAATAATTAAGTTACAATTCTATTAATCGATTATTATAAAACATATGTTTTTAACATTTTTAGAACCTTATTACATACAATCCTACGAAATCCTGTAAAATCCCAAACATTCCCTAAGGATTTCAAAATCCTATGTTCGTAAGATTTCAATTAAATCTTAGGATTTTAAATCTGGACAATCTAACAAACCAAATATGAGGATTGGAATGGATTTGAAATCCAAATCTCCCAAAATCAATTCCATTCATTCAAACCAAACGAGACCTAAAGATTTCAAAATCCTATGTTTGAAGGATTTCAATTAAATCATATGATTTCAAATGCAGACAATCTAACAAACCAAACATGAGATTGGAATGGATTTGAAATGCAAATCCTCCAAAATCCATTCCATTCCTTCAAACTAAACGAGACGTTAAGGATGACCGCATTTACATTGACTCGTGGAAGATGGGTCACGTGGAAACAAAAAATAATTGACAAGAAGACGGGGAAAACAAAAATCACAAACTTTCTCCTTCTTGATTTCTTTTACGTTAAAAGATTCGAATAGTCTTGGAAAAATTAATTGGCGTAAATCGTGGATTAATGGTTTGAATATCAACCGCATACGAGATGGTAAAGTTTAGTTGAACAGATTGAATAATATATCAAAATATGTAAAAAGAATATCGTTTGTCAATGCAATTTATATATATATATATATATATATATATATATATATATATCAATCATATCATATATTTTTTTTGATTAACCTGGATATTCAACCCGCTATGTGAGCCGACTAATCCCAGGTCGACCACCTGCTTTGCAGATAGTCCGGAGTCACCACATTTGAACCTCCGTGGCCACAAGGGGATTTTATACCTCCTTGGATTTGAACATGTGACCTCCTGATACTTTTGACATTTGGAGCCAAACTCAAACCAATCAGGCACCACCCTTGTGGTTAATCATATCATATATTTAAGTTTGTCATTCGAAGATAACATATTTGTTGTACAAATATTATATCGTTTATAAGGTTATATATGTTTTTTTTTTTTTTAACGAACATGTTTTTTCAAATCTTAAGGTGAAACTCTCTGTAAATGTGCTCTAGCTAAACAAATTTGATAGTAAATTTGAACAAACTTCTAAATTATTGAATTACTAGCGTTGTGCATCGTCTGCGTTGCTCGGTGATGATAATATGCTTTAAAACATTTTGGCTACATTTATCTTACCTCTTGCATTCATTCATTCGATGTGACCCTAAGTTCCTAACATAAATTCAGAAAATTTAATTTGTTTTTTTGTTTGCGAATGAATCGGCCAAAAAGACCCAACTTTTAATGTTGCCACAAACCGTTTAGTTTTTATATTCATATATGAATTTATTTCCCTATATTAAATTATCATCTCCATATTGATGTTGGATACCCAAAACCAATACGATGATTAAAAAAATTAGAATATTGAAATCATCGGTGTCATGTCATTCTCTTTGGTTTTTCATTTAAATGATGAAGTATTTATAAACTAAAATTAACTGTTTAATCCAAAACATATTAAAGTAAACATAAATCAACATTCATGTAATATCCATGTGAAAATATATGGAACCTCCATATCACTCTTTAAAAGAGTTCTTCAGGAGATTGATCGACTTTATAAGCTAATGATCTAATGGTCTAAAGTTGCACGGTGACAATTTTGTGATTATTGAGAAGTTTAAGTAAAACAAATACGAATTATTGCTAAGTTCGGGTCCTTCAATAGCTCGTTCCCCCACATCACTAACCATATTTTCAATATCTATACTATATTATAAAACATTTGAGAAAAACTCTTAAAAACCATTTTTTTTAAATAGGTGTTAGCCATTTAATTTACTTTTTATCTTCTATCAAACCACAGGGACCAAAAATGTACTTTTCTCTATTTTATATTTAAACCACAGGGACCACAAATGTAATTTACTCTATTATAGCTCATTTTACCCAGCACACCATGAATGACGTCCCCTCTCGGCCACCACTTGGTTCTATTAAAATTTTTTTTTTTTTTAAAATGTACTTTTCTCTATTTTATATATATATTGTATTCTTTTTGCATATTTTGATATATTATTCAATCCGTCCAACTAAATTTTACCATCTCGCATGCGGCTGATATTCAAACCATTAATCCACGATTTACGTCAATTAATTTTTCCAAGACTAGTTGAATCTTTTAATATAAAAGAAATCAAGAGGAAGAAAGTTTGTGATGTTGTTTTCCAAAAGTCATGCTAAGAAGTCTTCTTTTCAATTAATTTTGGTTTCCACATGACCCATCTTCCACGAGTCAAAGTAAACACGGTCATCCTTAATTATTTATTTATTAAAACAAATCGTTATTTCCGACATTCACATGCAAGCCTCCTTCATCCATGTCTTTTTATTTGTGTGCTTTTTTCGAATGTGGAGAACCAAATCATTGGATCCAAATCAATTCTTGAACAGGACATTCAACTTCTGGTAAAAGTAAACGTATATAGTCCATCAGACCGGTTGTTAGGCCTAGGATCAATCCTATGATTTTTGATCGGGACAGAGCAGTCACTCCGATCACTTGGAATCGGGACTGGTCCAACCCGATCATTGGCTATATTTAATTTACTATCATACTCCTTAAAATCGTATTAAAAAGTACTAAAATAATTTCAAAATGTATAAATCATATACTATATTTGAAGGGACAGATTTATTTAGGAACGCATGAACAAACTAAATTGTGAGTATTCATGATGAATATTATCCATCATGAATGTGTGCCACAACATTCATCATGAATACTCACATAATAGGTTACCACTACATTTCTAAAATATTTGAAATATCTAGAACATAAAATCAAAGTAAAATATAGAACCTTATTTGTGATACATATATTATTATGGTTTTTTTATTTTCCTTAGTTTCGCCCGTAAGGTTTAAAAACTACCGTCTAGCCATCGTATGGAACTGGTCTCTACCTCTGCCGTTGAGTTTTAGCCGCTATGTGAGTGTTTTTGGTCTTTTTTCTATTTATTTTATTAAATATTTTGATTTTTATATATAAACTAAAGTAAGCTTTGTCGCATTTTGCCTTAAATAAAAAGAAGTATAAAGAACCATTTACTAAACACTCATCGGTAAATGCTTACTGATATCGCTTATTTTACAGATTGAGGATGGAAAGGACCGAAATTCTTGTACTACTAAATGGAAGATTTTACCTACCGAGATTTCCCTGGGAAATTCGTCACTAAAAGGGGATTCATCACAAAACTGTCACAAAAGTTGGTGGATAAAGGTGAGAAACTCAAATCAGTGACATATTCTCAGGCTCTACTTGGTAATTTGTGGAAAAACATTGGATTCTATCGGAACCTTTGGTATTTTCTAAGTAATCCGTTGGTAATCACTGTCGAAAATTTCTCTAGATGATTTTTGTGAGTAAAAGTAATTTGTTTTGTAATGTTATTCGATAAGACGTATAACAAGAACCAAAAGTCTTACCCGATAAGTGAGAGACAAGACTTTTACTTGGTATGCGCTTACCGCGTTTACCAATAATCTATTTTGATGACCGAAATGTTAGACAACAAGGTAAGTGAAGTTGCTGGCTTTTGTTTCTAAGCGCTTACCCGAAGAATGTTTGGTTAACGGCCCTTCAGCCTAATATGTACCACGTTTTTTCTTTTGTATCATATATCAACCAATTATAATTGATATTTATAATTTTATACCATGTATCAACCAACTTTACCTGTATCAATTTTTTCAATTGTTGCATATTTTATTTATTCAAAGAAATTATTAACATAAAGCAAAACCTTGTTCAAACTCATACCCATTGATTTGACATGCAAATGGTACACCATCACAAATCATTTATCTTTATAAATTGCACATCCATCTTTCAACAAAGACATTACACTACTCTCCATTTACAAATCCTTAGCTACCATGGCCACCACCCGAAACACACCACTCTTAGTCTTGTTCATGCTCAATTTCATTCTAATCCCATCATTCTCTTGTCCTCTTCATCACAAACAAGCTCTTCTCAATTTCAAATCCAACCTCACCAATTTCCTCCATTTCAATTATGATATGAATCWTCATCCACTTCCGTCATGGAGTCACAATTCCGATTGTTGCTCCTGGGACCATGTTAGTTGCAGCAAAACCAGAACCGTCACCGAGCTCCACCTATCCAACATCACACATACATTTGACAATCCGACCGCGGTGTTCTTTGATGTCTTGACTCCGCTTTTCCATATCCGATCATTGAAACTACTTGATATCTCGGGGAATTCGTTTGTAGGCGAGATCCTAGGAGATGGGTTTGGAAATCTCACCCAACTGGTCCACCTTGACATGAGTGAAAACGAGTTTAAGGGCTCCATTCCCTACCAACTTTTTGGGTTAACGAACTTACTTTACCTGGACATGAGCTTAAATAGGTTCGAGGGAAACTTTCCACCTGAATTTTGGAATTTGACTTCTCTTCGAGTTCTTCGTCTAAGAGACAATCAGTTCTCTGGTAGAATCCCTTCTTCGATTGCCAACATGAAAGACTTGGAAATACTTGATTTATCTCGTAACTCATTCTCCATGAAAATTCCAAGTGGCATAGGAAGCCTGCCCAACATGACCACACTTGTCCTGCACAACAACCAGTTAACGGGTCTGATACCATCATCGATCCAAAACTTGAGCAACTTACAAACCCTTCTTCTCCAAGAGAACAAGCTAACTGGAGAAATCCCAACTTGGGTATTCAACATCACAACATTGAAGAGTTTGTTCCTTGGTGGTGGAAAAGGAAACAAGTTGATTTGGAATGACAAAGCAAAGATTGTTCCAAGATGTAACCTAACCCATATCTCTATGCCTTCCTGTGGAATTTCTGGCCAAATTCCTGAATGGATTTCAACACAAAAAGTCTTGTATTATCTTGATTTAAGCATGAATCAATTGGAGGGAAGATTCCCATATTGGCTCACCGAAATGGACGTAGTACACATCTTCCTATCCAACAACAACCTCACTGGATCTATCCCACATCGCCTATTTGAATCTACAAGTTTATATATTCTTAACTTGTCCAAGAACAATTTTTCTGGGAAGTTGCCAGACAACATCGGCAACGCCACATTCATGAGTGTGCTCATGTTGTCAAGAAATAATTTTTCCGGACAAATTCCAATATCCATGTCCAACATGCACGAACTCGTCATTCTTGACTTGTCTGGAAACAAATTTTCAGGCCACAATCTCCCTGTTTCTAGCAATAATCTTAGATTGTATTACTTAGACTTGTCATACAACGAGTTCTCTGGTAACATCCCAACCACTTTTCCTATAAATACCGGAGTTCTTTCTTTGGGTGGGAATAAGTTTTCTGGCAAGCTCCCTTGGAATTTTACTAGATTGGTTAATCTTGGACACCTCGATCTTCATGACAATGAAATTACAGGATATTTCCGAGATGCTCTTCCTGAAAGCCCATATCTTGAAGTTCTAGTTCTAAGAAACAATTCCTTTGAAGGATCTATCCCAACAACAATCTCCAACTTCACTAATCTTCGAATCCTTGATCTCTCTGAGAACAAGCTAACAGGTAGTATACCACAGGAAATATCGAACCTCACAAGAATGATCGAAATTCCACAGCCAACATTCAATAGCATGTCTTTGGAATTAAATATTGTAATGTATGGCATCAAAATGGACTTTTTCATTGAGGACTTGATAGTGAATTGGAAGAACTATTTTCAAGGCTTATCGAGTCGTAGCCTTGACATATACTCTTTGTTGGACTTGTCCAACAATAGAATCTCTGGTGAAATTCCGACATCGTTAGGCAATCTCAAAAGTCTAAAAGCTCTCAACATTTCACACAACATCATCTCCGGGCACATTCCGGTGTCTTTTGGCAATCTTAAGGGAATAGAGAGCTTGGATCTGTCACGTAACAAAATCTCAGGTACGATTCCTGTATCACTATCAAAGTTGGGTGAACTGACAATTCTGGATGTGAGCAACAACAAGTTGACCGGTAAGATACCTCTAGGCCGGCAAATGGACACGATGAATGAATTGAAGTATTTTGCCAACAATAGCGGATTGTGCGGAATGCAGATTATGATCAAATGTCCAGAGGATATCCCACCATCAGAAGGAAGAGAGGAGGCCGAAGATTATGAGAAACTGTCATGGATTTTTTGGGAGGGAACTTGGATCGGTTTTCCGATTGGGTTCTTCTCATCAATCTTGATCATGGGCTACTTACTGAATTTTCTTGGGGTCTGCAAATTCTGGTGAACGTTTGTAGGAGTGGTTAGTCCATTGTTCAATGTTTTCTCATACAATCTTGTAATTGAGCCTAAAGTCTAAGATCTGTTGCGAGTGCCCTTTGTTTCCTCGGTAATTAGAATTCCTGATCTACGTGTTGCAGTGCGTTTCGCGTAATGACAACTCGTCTCCCTGCATATATTTATTCTAGTAAAAACAAGTAAGAGTCCAAGTAGACTGATCGATCTGAGCCCATTCCTTCTTTATAGATCTTTTTTTTAATGGTAGCAAACACGAACCTCAACGATTGAGAATCAAGCAACGCTGTGTATGTAAATAGCCGGACAAAAAAGGAGTTGACCGAACCTGGAAACCGTAAATCAAGGAGATGATGGTTTGGTTTTGTATCGATCTTTACAAGGAAAAACCCACGTTTTGAGATGGGGGCTGTTTTGGGACCCGGAGAATGCAGAGATGGTGGAGAGAGGTCGCCGGAGATAGGGTCTGGACGACGGAGGTGAAGAATACACGGGGAGGAGGGAGACGGTGAGGAAGAGTGCCCGGAAACAGGATCGATGGTGCGGGGAGGACAGACATGAGAGAGGAAGAGAGTGCCGGATATTTTAAAACTTACATAAATAGTAATAAATAATTATAAATAAAATTTAAATACCACTAAATTAATTATTAA
>NC_037538.1:1574944-1603808 GCF_001531365.2 Cynara cardunculus var. scolymus
AAATATTAAAATCACGATGTATCTCGCTGCATTGCTCGAGTACGCTTCTAGTAATATATAGTTAATTAATATATGTAATTATAGTATAGATAAAAAACGTAGAGGATATAATAGAAAAGTATTTAAAAAATTGAAGGGTTAAAACTAAAAATATTAAGGGTTAAAATTGAAAAAATAAATAAATAAATTTTAATGTATTTTATTGTATCATATAGATGAGGGTGTAGAAAAAATAGGGGGAAAGAAATAGGAGGGGGTGGGGATAGAAACCCAATTTAAAATTATAATTTTAAATTTACACTTTATACTCTTATAATTAATTAATTAATTAATTAATTTTACGTCTTTTATTTTTAAATGTTTCATTTTAAACATTTGTCAAATTAAAATACATAATCGTATATCAATTAAAACATGTTTAAAAAATACATTTTTATTTTAACAAGTTACACTATTATAATCGTCTCGTTAATACCTTCAAAATGAGTCCAATATTGAATAGTTTTGACTTAATTATATTATTATATATCATATATACCGTGAAAAAATATTTTTAATATTTACTATTTATACTTTTATAGTTATTTGTTTATATATATACTATATATTTTGGGGTTAGACCATTCAAATTGCATTGTATAATAGGTTTTGAATTAAGAGATTTTTATTAAAATAACCATTTTATTCAACCTTTTGCCACAAAATAACCAATTTTTAGAGGTTTTGTGTTTTTGACCACCCAGATCTACCCATAGGGCGATCCGTATGAAATGGTAGATCTGGGTGGTCAAAAACACAAAACCTCTAAAAATTGGTTATTTTGTGGCAAAATGTTGTATAAAATGGTTATTTTAATAAAAATCCCTTGAATTAATATGTTCTTGGGTTTTTTTTGAAATATATATATATATATATATATATACATGTATTAATCAACCTTAATATGAGTTTATGGACAAGAAAGAGGGTAAGCAGTTGAAATTTCATTCTAAAACCCATCTCTTTTTGTCTTTCCATGGCTTATGATCTGTCAAATTTGTAGTTTTCTTTATTGGTTTTGAGTGTTTATCTTAAAACTCAAGTTTTTTGGTTCTTTGCTCTTGGTGTAAATCGAATACATTTGTGGAGTCGTTTAGATATGTTGGATTTTAAATATATTGGATTTTAAATATATTGGATTTTAAACTGTCATACAATTTTTTTTATCGATAGTTTGTAATTGGAACCATAACTCTTATTTATTCAAATTGTATTAATGTGTAAAGACCAAGTGTAACCTATATCATCGTTAAATCTTATCTTATAAAACCAGTGGAACTTCAAAATCATTAAAATTCATGGCTCTCGCAGCATTGCGCAGGTACACAACTAGTATATATATATATATATATATAGGGGCTGGTTCAAATGTTAACCAAGATTATTGTGTTAACTTTGTTAATCAATCTTGGTCATTGATTCTTACAATAAACGCTTGTGATTAGTTATGATAAAAAATTAATTTTTTAAATTTACAATTTCAAAAAACATATGTGAACAAAGGGAAAAATGATATTTAGGTAAAAAAAACGTATGTAACTCCTATATCATTAATTGGGAGTTACAAAATCAAAAAATCTCATTATTTTTGTTAATATAAGAACCATATGAACACACACACACACACACACACACACACACATATATATATATATATAAATATAAACCATCGTGTCAAATACGAACAAAAATTGACATATATATGAACTTGGACTGCATAGCATTTATGAACATAATAAGAATTCATGTTATACGAAAGGAAATAAATAAAAAAAACATGTATGAACACAATATGAACAACTTATGAACAATAGTTCCTTCATTATGAACACATTCAAGAACGAGACAATATTGAGATAAGCAGCTAGTGTACATATGAACACTTGTGAACAATAGTTTTTTCCTTATTAACAACGAGTTTATCCATAATAGCTTGAACGATACCGAAAACTTTACTACCGGGTCTCTTCTACCAATCACAAATTCAAAAACATTATAGATAGAAAAATCAATATTATAAAGAAAAAGATCAATAATAAATTAACAAAAATTATAAATTCAATATTAGATGTATTGATTCATGTTCCTACTAGAACATATATGAACACACCTGAACGTATATGAATACTAGTTGCAGTCTATGGCAGGTCAAACATCACAAGCAGTTGACGGAGTCGAATGGTTATCAGAATTGGTTGCATAACAAATTAAGTTGACGATGAACTAATTCCATTTGAACATATGAATTGGGCTCGTAGTAATAATTAAAGAAAAACTACCAACACAATATAAACTATAAAAAAACACAAAAACGTCATAATCAACATAATTTCGATTAAAACGAATACAATAACATATTAATCCATTACCAATACAAACGCTTTGATAATTGTTTTCGCTTCCAGAACTCGAAGTCCGATTGTCATCGTAAACTATTTTAACATTCTCATTGTTGTCAAGTTGTTTTCCAATGGTTTTATCCATATTAGCTTGAACGATATCGAAAACTTTACTATCAGGTTTCCTTTAACAATCAAATTCAAGAACATTATAGATAGATAAATTAATATTATAGAAAAACAAGATCAATAGTAAATCAACAACAATTATGAGATTTTTTTATTATGTAACTCCCAATTAATTATATGGGAGTTACATACAAACTAAAATTACATATTTATCCTTGTCATTAAATTATGAGATAAATATAAACCTAGAAAAAAGATGGATTTTTATTGGTTGAGTTTGGTTAATAAAGTTAACACAATAATCTTGGTTAACATTTGAACCAAGCTATATATATATACTAGAAGMGTACTCGCGCAATGCAGCGAGATAAATATTCATTTTAATGTTTAGTTTTTATTATTTGTCTCTATCGATATAATATGATTTTATGTTGTTTAAGAAAGCAATAATGTTTTTATGTTTTAATAAAATATAAATTTGAATATAGCATAAAAAAAGTGAAAAAAATAAAATCAATATTAGTATTAAATTAACTATTTAATAGTTCTTGTTTTTTTTGTGTAAGTTATTTAATTCAAATTTTATTGTAATTTAATTTACGTCTAATAACTAAGTAATTTATTTTTGGTTTAATAATATAATTTTTATTAAAGATAATAATTACACATTCTGCTAGAAACTCAATGATTATCTTAATTATATTTTTTATTTTTTATATTTAAAATAAATGTTTATCTTGTATTTGATTATATTTATTTGTAGTTAATTATACGAATTTAAAAATGGAGCTTTAATAAGTTGTACTTACGCAAAATCACTTGTAATCTTGAATTTTAAGTAATATGCATCAACAAACAGTACTTTATACATAAAAAATGGTTTTTAAGAGTTTTTATCAAATGCTTTATAATATAGTATAGATATAGATATAGTTTAGTTTTTGTAAGGCATAAATTGAGAAAATTCAAATTGTTTTTTTTTATCTGCAAAAAATGAATGTTGCCACAAACCGTTTAGTTTTTGTAAGGCATGATACTCTTTCATATATCTATACTTAACAATAAATCACTGACGGAGTTAGGTTTAGGGACGTAAACAACAACAAATTATAAACTTTAAACGTAAACCGTAATCTAAAAAACAACAATTTTCTTTTACGAACATTTTATGTTACAAACATGGATGCTATTATTTAAGGGGAATATTTATGAAATATAGACCCAATCGGTTTGCTTCATCCTCCGACCACCCTCTCCATTTTTTGTTCACCTTCCGGTCATCTTTCTCCGGTCGTTTTATACCACGAAACTGAAACCCGTCGGTTTATACAACAAAAACAAACAACATTTTCACCCCAGATTCTATTGTTGGACACGTCACATAAGTTATGAACTGTACTCATGAAGAATTCAAAATCTTAGGATTCAAGATGGATTACAAGACGGAGAATGAGAATGAGAATGAGCAATGAACTGACAACTGCTACACATTTTCACCAGATTTTGAAGAGTTGAAGAAAGTCGAGTGAGTAGCCCATGATCAAGATTGATAACAAGAACCCAACTGGAAAACCGATCCAACTTCCCCCCCAAAATATCCATGATAGTTTCTCGTCATCCTCCCCTATTCCTATTCCTTCTGATGGTGGGATATCCTCTGGACACTTGATCATAATCTGCATACCACATAATCCGCTGTTGTTGGCAAAATACTTCAACTCATTCATTGTGTTCATTTGCTCGCCAACAGGTATCTTACCGGTCAGCTTGTTATTGCTCACATCCAGAATTGCAAGTTCACCCAACTTTGCTAGCGATTTAGGAATCGAACCTGAGATTTTGTTGTGTGACAAATCCAAGCTCTCTATTCCTTTAAGATTGCCGAAAGACATTGGAATATGCCCGGAGATGTTGTTGTTTGAAATGTTGAGCTCTTTTAGGCTTTTGAGATTCCCTAATGATTCCGGAATTTCACCTGAGATTCTATTGTTCGACAAGTCCAACAAAGAGTATATATCAAGGCTATGACTCGATAAGCCTTGAAAAGAGTTCTTCCAATTCACTATCAAGTCCTCAAAGTCAATGTGGACTGGGTCGCAATATGGGGAAATGTAAAGATTAGGGGATGTTGACTTGTGTACCGGGGTTTCGATCATTCTTGTGAGATTTGCTATTTCCACTGGAATACTACCTGTTAGCTTGTTACCAGAGAGATCAAGAATTTGGAGATTAGTGAATTTGGAGATTGTTGTTGGGATAAATCCTTCAAAGTAATTGTTTCTCAAGACTAGAACTTGAAGAGTTGGGGTTTCAGGAAGAACATCATGGAAATATCCTGTAATATCATTGTCATGAAGATCGAGATGTCGAAGGCCGACTAATTTAGTCAGATTCCGAGGCAGGTTTCCAGAAAACTTATTCCCACCCAAATAAAGAACTTGGGTTTCTGTAGAAAAAGTCGTTGGGATCTTACCACAGAATTCATTGTACGACAAGTCTAAGTAAAACAAATACGGATTATTGCTAAAAACAGGCAAATTGTCGCCGGAAAATTTGTTCGTGGACAAGTCCAGAAGTCGTAGGTTGTGCATGTTGGACATGGATATTGGAATTTGTCCCGAAAAATTATTTCTTGACAACATAAGAATGCTCATAGCTTTGGCGTTGCCTATGTTCTGTGGCAACTCCCCAGAAAACTTGTTGTTGGACAAGTGAAGAAGAGTTAAACTTTTAGATTCAAATAGGCGATGCGGGATTGATCCAGTGAGCTTGTTGTTAAAGAGGAATATGGTTCGAACGTCCATTTCAGCGAGCCAATATGGGAATCTTCCCTCCAACTGGTTCCCGCTCAAATCAAGACGATTCAAATCTTTTTGTGATGAAATCCATTCAGGAATTTGGCCGGATATTCCACAGGAAGGCATAAAGATCTCTGCTAGGCTACACCTTGGAGCAATCTTTGCTTTGTTATTCCAAATCAACTTGTTACCTCTTCCACCCAGGAACAAACTCCATAAGGTGACGATTTTGAATAACCCGATTGGGATTTCTCCGGTTAGCTTGTTGTTTTGAAGATGAAGGACTTTTAACTTGCTCAAGTTTTGTATCGATGATGGTATCGGACCCATGAGCTGGTTGTTGTGTAGGACAATTGTGGTCATGTTGGGCAGTCTTCCTATCCCAGTTGGGATCTGCTTGGAGAATGAGTTATCAGATAAATCAACGACTTCTAAATCCATCATTTTGGCAACTGAAGAAGGGATTCCACCGGAGAACTTATTATCTGCGAGGTATAACTCCCTTAACTTTGTCAGATTTCCAATCTCTTCTGGGATGTTTCCCGAAAGAGAATTGTTCCTCAGATCCAACCATTCAAGATATTGAAGCTTACCAACTTCAGGGCTTAAAACACCATTAAGATGACAGTCACTTAGATCAAGAAGTCGAAGAGAAGTCATATTCCAAAAAGAACCCCCGAGTTCAAGACCCAAGTTTCCCTCAAACGAATTTCCACTCATGTTCAGGTAACGTAAATTCGTTAACCCAAAAATTTGGTCAGGAATGGAGCCATTAAACTCGTTTCCCCCCATGTGAAGGTGAACCAGTTCAGTGAGATTCTGAACCCATCTTTAGGGATGGGGCCTGCCAAACCATTACTCGAGATATCAAGTAGTTTCAATGACCGAATCTGGAAAAGCGGAGTTAAGATGTCAAAGGACCTGCGAACCGCACTGCCAAACAAAGGGATGGCTGTTGATAGGTGGAGCTCGGTGACAGCTCTGGTTCTGGTTGTGCTACAATTGACAAGGTTCCATGCACAACAATCGGAAATGGGACTCCATGAATCATATTGATCCGGATCAAAATAAACGGAGGTAGGATCGATATTGAGGAGGAGAGTGGATTTAAAGTGGAGAAGTGCTTGGTTTTGATGAAGAGGACAAGAGAATGATGGGATTGGAATGGAATTGAATATGTAGAAGAACGATAAGAACAAGAATGGTGTGGCCATGGTGGTGACCATGGTGGTTTGCGGTGGTTCCTTCTATATATAAAAAAAATGGTTTATTTATGAAGGAATTGAGATATTGTTGTAAATGGGAACTAATTAATGTTGCAGGATGTACTGCGTACTCGTCTTCTCATTTAACTACAGCTTTTTTGGTGTTATTAACAAAGGTTTGATTTGATTTAATATATTGAAATGTAAATAACGATATTCATAATAATAACCTTTTTAATTCACTCGGGTCGTTTACTATGGTCGTTTATTTTACGGATGAACATGACAAGAGTTGAAAATCTTATTGGGTAAGAGCGATGATAAGGATAGAGAGTCTTATTTGATACGTGAGAGTGACAAATTTTATCCGATAAAAGTTTACTAGGTAAATTGTTACATATGATACCATCTTGATGTACTACAATCTTACCTGGTAAAAGTTAGATTGTTGACCATTACTGGTAACGTTTACCGTGTAAAATTGTTTGATAAATACCATTTTCATGGACTACAATCTTACCCCTTAAAACAAATTAGAATATCAATAGAATAAACGCTTACCAAATAAGCATTTGGATAAACGGCAGGCAAACTTGTGATTTATTAAGTGGAATGTCATTTTTCGTTCATACCAGGATTCCATAATTGATTTGGATCCAACGTTTTGCAATGATTTGGTTCTCCAAATTCGGAAAAAGCACACAAATAAAAACACATTGAATAAGATTATTAAGATTATTAAGAAATGTGATAATAAAAGAAATGAGATGATTAAGGATCTTATAGAAGTACACGTTGAACATAAACATTAAAGAAATATACTATTTTGTGGTAACCGAAACGGCAGATTCCCCCATCCCTATAGTGTAGGAGACAAACGTATGCATTTCGATTCAGAAAAGGCTGGAATACGAACTGACGTCTATTAAAATGGCTCCAGAAATCCAAAGCAATGTGATAGATGTTTGTTTTAGGGGTTTTGGATGAAGGAGAAACAACCAAAGACAATTTTTTAGCTATTACATTTGTTGGCCCGAAAAGTGCATTTCTTAAGGGTGTTGCCCGATTGGATTGAGATTGGGTTCCAAAGGTCAAAAGTGTCTAGAGGTCCCAGATTCGAATCTAAGAAGGAATAAAACCTCCCTGTGGCCATGGCAGTTCAAATGCGTGAGTCTGGACTACCCACGAAGCGGATGGTCGTCCTAGGATTAGTCGGCTCTCATAACGGATTGAATATTCAGGTTAATAAAATAAATGTGAAAACTGACCTCTTGCTATAGAGATTTTAGAACGGGTTGCAAATAATCACCATGGACTATTTGTATTAAATATACAGATCAAAATATTTATTTTTTAGTTAAAAAAATATAAAATAATTAAGCGAAAAGTTTAAAAAACCGATTGAATGGTTTAGTTCTTAAACTATTTTTTTGAATAAAAAACTATTAAACTTTCTCATTTTGAATAATTAATTCCTTGAACTATTTTTTCAGTGAAAAAATCATTAAATTTTTATAAATTTTGATTGTTTAAATTCCTATACATTTTTTTAGTAAATAAATCATCCCACTTTTAAAAATAGGTTATATACGTTCTTTTAATCCAAAAAAAGTTACATTAGCCAACTGGTAAAGAGTTAATGGTTCATTTATTTTTATAAAAAAAAAATCAGGGTCTTAATAATAAAAAATGCGAAAGTTCAATTTTTTTCATTCAAAAAAATAGTTCAATGACTTAATCATTTAAAATAAAAAAGTTTTAATGGTTTTTTCATTTTAAAAAAATATTTTAGAAACTAAATCATTCAAAATTAAAAAAATTATTGGGTTTTTTAGAATTTTTCAATTCATTAATATAATTTAATACGAGTTGATGTTGTTTGATGCAATGGGGGCATGTTATGAGGTTTATGCAGTAGAATGAACACATTTTTCCCCCTTCTCTTTGGTGAACGTTGGATTATTTATAGTGACAGAAAAATGACCAACACTACTATAAAACAAAGTATCAACGATGAAAATTAACGACAGATAAAATCCCTCGCTGATCAGCGAGAGATCAGCAAGGGAATGACCGTAATTTTTTCTGTCGCTGATACTTTGTTTTCTAGTAGTGATTGAAACGAGAATAATGACTAATGTCTTAGACGAATGCTATCCCCCCACCAATCTGTTTGGATTCTTACTTCTTGTTATTAGAACAAATATATGTAGGGAGACGAGTTGTCGTTACGAGAAACACACGAGGCTGTAGCCTTCCAACATTACGAATTATAATCACAAGAAATCGAAAATATTTAGATATTACTACTGATTATAAGATAGTATGAAAAAACATTGAGCAATGAATGGACCACTCCTACAAACCCTCACCATATTTTGAAGAGCACAAGAAAATTCAGTAAGTAGCCCATGATCAAGATTGATGAGAAGAACCCAATCGGAAAACCGATCCAAGTTCCCTCCCAGAAAATCCATGATAGTTTCTCGTCATCTTCGGCCTCCTCTTTTCCTTCTGATGGTGGGATATCCTCCGGACATTTGATCATAATCTGCATACCGCATAATCCACTATTGTTGGCAAAATGCTTCAACTCATTCATGGTGTCCATTTGCCCACCTAGAGGTATCTTACCGAACAACTTGTTGTTGCTCACATCCAGAATTGTGAGTTCACCCAGCTTTGCTAGTGATTGAGGAATCGTACCTGAGATTTTGTTATGTGACAAATCCAGGCTCTCTATTACCTTAAGATTTCCAAAAGACACCGGAATGTCTCCGAAGAGGATGTTGTTTGAAATGTTGAGCAGTTTTAGGCCTTTGAGATTCCCTAACGATGCAGGAATTTCACCTGAGATTCTATTGTTCGACAAGTCCAATAAAGAGTACATATCAAGGTTTTGACTCGATAGGCCATGAAAATAGTTCTTCCAATTCACTATCAAGTCCTCAACGTGAATGTACATTAAGCTGCTATCCATTTCAATTTCAAGCTCAAAAGATGAATCAAACATGTAACTGAATGTTGGCTCTGGAATTTCGATCATTCTTGTGAGGTTCGATATTTCCTGTGGTATACTACCTGTTAGCTTGTTCTTAGAGAGATCAAGGATTTGAAGATTAGTGAAGTTGGAGATTGTTGTTGGGATAGATCCTTCAAAGGAATTGTTTCTTAGAACAAGAACTTGAAGATGTGGGCTTTCAGGAAGAACATCTTGGAAAGATCCTGTAATATCATTGTCATGAAGATCGAGGTATCGAAGATTGACCAATTTAGTAAAATTCCAAGGCAGCTTGCCAGAAAACTTATTCCCACCCAAATAAAGAATTACTATATTTATAGGAAAAGTGGTTGGGATGTTACCAGAGAACTCGTTGTATGACAAGTCTAAGTAAGACAATTTAGGATTATTGCTAAAAACAGGGAGATTGTGGCCTGAAAATTTGTTTCCAGACAAGTCAAGACCGTTGAGTTCGTGCATGTTGGACATGGATATTGGAATCTGTCCGGAAAAATTATTTCTTGACAACATAAGCACCCTCATGGATGTGGCATTGCCGATGTTGTCTGGCAACTTCCCAGAAAAATTGTTGTTGGACAAGATAAGAATAGATAAAAGTGTAGATTCAAATAGGCGATGTGGGATAGATCCAGTGAGGTTGTTGTTGGATAGGATGATGCTTCCTACGTCCATTTCGGTGAGCCAATATGGAAATCTTCCCTCGAATTGATTCATGCTTAAATCAAGATAATCCAAGAATTTTTGTGTTGAAATCCATTCAGGAATTTGGCCAGAAATTCCACAGGAAGGCATAGAGATTGCTCTTAGGTTACATCTTGGAACAATCTTTACTTTGTCATTCCAAATCAACTTGTTTCCTTTTCCACCACCAAGGAACAAACTGTCCAATGTTGTGATGTTGAATATCCAAGTTGGGATTTCTCCGGTTAGCTTGTTCCTTTGGAGAAGAAGGGTTTGTAAGTTGCTCAAGTTTTGGATCGATGATGGTATCGGACCCGTTAACTGGTTGTTGTGCAGGACAAGTGTGGTCATGTTGGGCAGTCTTCCTATGCCATTTGGAATTTGCATGGAGAATGAGTTATGAGATAAATAAAGCATTTCCAAGTCTTTCATGTTGGCAATCGAACAAGGGATTCTACCAGAGAACTGATTATGTTGAAGAGAAAGCTTTCTTAACTTCGTCAGATTTCCAATCTCTTCTGGGATGTTTCCGGTAAGATAATTACTACCAAGTTTCAACGTTTCAAGATTTTGATGCTTACCAACTTCAGGGCTTAAAATACCATTAAGCCCATTGTCTCTTAGATGAAGAACTCGAAGAGAAGTCAAATTCCAAAATTCAGGTGGAAAGTTTCCCTCGAACCTATTTAAGCTCATGTCCAGGTAACATAAGTTCGTCAACCCAAAAATTTGGTAGGGAATGGAGCCCTTAAACTCGTTTTCACTCATGTCAAGGTGGACCAGTTGGGTGAGATTTCCAAACCCATCTCCTGGGATCTCGCCTACAAACGAATTCCTCGAGATATCAAGTAGTTTCAATGATCGGATATGGAAAAGCGGAGTCAAGACATCAAAGAACACCGCGGTCGGATTGTCAAATGTATGTGTGATGTTGGATAGGTGGAGCTTGGTGATGGTTCTGGTTTTGCTGCAACTAACATGGTCCCAGGAGCAACAATCGGAATTGYAACTCCATGACGGAAGTGGATGAAGATTCATATCATAATTGAAATGGAGGAAATTGGTGAGGTTGGATTTGAAATTGAGAAGAGCTTGTTTGTGATGAAGAGGACAAGAGAATGATGGAATTAGAATGAAAGTGACTATGAACAAGACTAAGAGTGGTGTGTTTAGGGTGGTGGCCATGGTGATAGGGATTTGTAAATGGAGAGTAGGGTAGTGTCTTTGTTGAAAGATGGATCTGCAACTTATAAACATAAATGATTTGTGATGGTGTACCATTTGCATGTCAAATCAATGGGCATGAGTTTGAAAAAGGTTTTGGTATATGTCAATAATTTCTTTGAATAAATAAAATATGTACCAATTGAAAACAATTGATACATGGTATAAAATTATACATATCAATTATAATTGGTTGATAATACAAAAGAAAAAACGTGGTACATACCAGGCTAAAGGGTCGTTTACCAAACATTCATCGGGTAAGCGTTTACTAACAAAAGTCATCAACTTCACTTACCATTTTAAACCCGGTAAGCGCTTACCAGGTAAAAGTCTAGTCTCTCACTTATCGGGTAAGACTCTCGGTTCTTGTTATACGTCTTATCGAATTACATTACAAAACAAATGACTTTTACCCACAAAAATCATCCAGATAAATTTTGGTCATTGATTACCAACGGATTACCTAGAAAATACCAAAGGTTCCAGTAGAATCCGATATTTTTCCACAAATCCCCACAAATTACCAAGTAGGGCCTGGGAATATGTCACTGATTTGAGTTTCCCACCTTTATCCACCAACAATTTATCCACCAATTTTTGTGACAACTTTGTAATGAATCCCCTTTCAGTGACGAATTTCCCGGGGAAATCTCGGTAGGTAAAAGTCTTCCATTTAGTAGTACAAGAATTTCGGTCCTTTCCATGCTCAATCTGTAAAAAAAGTGATATCAGTAAGCATTTACCGGTGAGTGTTTAGTAAATGGCTCTTCTATTTATTTAAGGCAAAATGCGACAAAACTTACTTTAGTTTATATATATAAATCAAAATATTTAATAAAATAAATAGAAAAAAGACCAAAAACATTCGTCACATAGCGGCTAAAACTCAACGGCAAAGGTAGAGATCAGTTCCTTACGGGCGAAACTGAGGAAAACAAAAAAGCATAATAATACATGCATCACAAATAAGGTTCTATATTTTAATTTGGTTTTATGTTTTAAATAGTTCAAATGTTTTAGAAATGTAGTGGTAACCTATTTGGTGAGTATTCATAAAGAATGTTGTGGTACACATTCATGATGGATAATATTCATGACGAATACTCACAATATAGGTTGTTCATGCGTTCCTAAATAAATATGTTCTTTCGAATATAATATCTGATTTATAGATTTTGATATTATTTTAGTACTTTTTAATACGATTTAAGGAGTATGATAGTAAATTAAATATAGTCAATGATCGGGTTGGACCAGTCCCGGTTCCAAATGATTGGAGTGACTGATCGGTCCCGATCAAAAATCATAGGATTGATCCTAAGCCTAACAACCGGTACGATGGACTATATACGTTTACTTTTACCAGAAGTTGAATGTCCTATTCAATAATTGACTTGGATCCAATGTTTTGCAATGATTTGGTTCTCCACATTCGAAAAAAATACACAAATAAAAAGACATGGATGAAGGAGGCTTGCATGTGAATGTCGGATGGGGTTGTCGTGGGAAGCAGTGATGGTGGATTCTCAAGCTATGCTTGTCACTTGGATTAAATTTAGATCTAAATGTAATATTGATTGGTCTAGATGAGGTTGTAATCCGTTAGCTTTGTTTTAACTGTATTGTATCTTTTCTAGCGCCTTGCTAATATAGCATGTTAGGGTGTTTTGGAAGGGGTGTATTGTCCCGAAAAGAACTTGAAAATCACTCCCTATAAATAATTGGTCCCAGTCATAGTTCCATAACCACTTGCAAGTCGGGCTTTGAATTTACAGAAATCTCGTAAATGATCCCAAACCACTGGGCCTTAACTGGTTCCCGCCCATAACAATTAGTCCCATCCATCGCCTGTCCTTAATCGTGTTTGGCCATCTCTAGGATGGACTATATACATTTACTTTGACTTCCACAAGAAGACTCAAGGAAAGCCGTGGCAGATCCAAGATTTTTTTCTAGTAGGGTCACCTTTAAGGTAGTCTAAAGGCTTGCAAAGTCGTCCAATGTGTTTTTAACATAATTACAACGTTTCGAGGGATTTTTAAAGTTTTTTGGTTGATTTCGAATAATTTTTTGGTTTTTTTGATTGATTTCAATAGATTTTTTGGTTAGATTAACGGTTTCGATTGAGGTTGGGGGACCCGTGGAAAAATGTAGTAGGGGGGAAGTAAAAGGTAATCATGTAAAACATAAATTTGAACATCTGTGGCCACAATGAGATTTTTATTCCTCTTTGGATTTGAACCTGTGACCTCCTGGTACTTTTGAATTTGATTTTTTTTTATCACAGTACAACTGTAATCCATGTAAAAAGCACATAGCAAAGCACTTAAGGATGGACTGCGTTTACTTTGACTCGTGGAAGATGGGTCATTGTGGAAACCAAAAATAATTGACAAGAAGACTTCTTCGCATGACTTGTGGAAAACAACATCACAAACTTTCTTCCTCTTGATTTCTTTCATATTAAAAGATTCGATTAGTTTTGGAAAAACTAATTGATGTAAATCGCGAATTAATGGTAGTATCCACCCTCGTTTACCTCTTTCATTTTCGCTTTTGCTGTGGATGCAAACCAGAAAATGAAAAAAAAAAATTAGTTTTTAATGTCTAGAAATTATCAGATGATACTCTTTGATTGTGTATAATATAAATATAATATTTATATTAATCTATATATATATATATATATATATATACACTATCTTATTAAACAAATTTAGCAAAAGTCTTAAAATCTTAAAATACTAAATGACCAAAATACTATTTATACTCAATTTTTCACCCCCTTCTCTCCTCACATACATTCACTCCCTCACATACACTCACCCTTACATGCAGAATTTTTTAAAATTTTAAATTTAAATTTACATTTTATACCTCTATAATTAATTAATTCATTCATTTTACATCATTTTCTTTAAAAATTTTCATTTTACACTTTTATCAAATTAACATACATAATCGTATATTAATTAAAACATATTTAAAAAAATAGATTTTTATTTTAACCAATTACACCATTATAATCGTCTCGTTAATACTTTCGAAATGAGCTCAATATTGAATAGTTTTTGACTTAATTATATTATTATATATTATATATATATTATGAGAAAATATTTTTAATATTTACACTTTATACTTTTATAGTTATCTATTTAGTTTATAGTACATAATTTATTTTTTCAATTTTCGTTTTACATCATTATCACATTGAAAAACATAATTTTGTATTAACTAAAATTACATCTAACAACGAAATTAAATTCTTAGAAAACATTTTCATACCATTTATTCATCTTGTTCATCTTACATACTCATTTTTTAGGGGTGGCTAATAGCACCCCTATACATTGATATTGGCACCCCTAATATTACTTAAATTATTATGTTTTTTTTTTTTTTTTGTTTTAGTGTTTTCTTGTCTTTTAGTTATTATTATTTTTTGTCTTATTATTATTTTAGTTTATTTTAAAAATATATTCATTAGTATAAGTTATTGATTTAAAAATCTAAATTGAACCAATTATATTATGCCATGTGTCAATCCCAAAGGAAAAGCAAAATTACGATCCATTCGTGTGGTGATTTCGACGATGGANATATATATATATGTTAATTTTTTTTCTCTTTTACATTTTTATATAATATTTTAATTAATATATAATCGATACTATCTTATAAAGCATTTGGCTAAAACTTTTAAAAACTTTTAAACTCGTTCATCCTTAAACGATTTCATCCTTATCCGATTTCATCTCATATCTGAATTCGTGTAACTAACTGCAGATAAACACAATCAAATACATGATAAACATCTCATTTAAATATAAAAAATCTAAAATATAATTAGTATAATCATTAAATTCTAACAGAATACTTAATTATTATCTTTATAAAATTTATAATATTAAACCAAAAATAAACTGTTTATTAATGCATATTACTTAAAACTCAAGATTACAAGTAAATTATGCGTAGGTACAACTTATTAAAGCTTCATATCTGATTACAAGTAAATTGTGCTTATGTATAACTAACTGCGGATAAATATAATCAAGTATAGAGTAAACATCTTATTTCAAAATATAAAAAATTTAAAATATAATTAGAATAATTATCGAGTTCTAAAATATAAAAAATCTAAAATATAATTATATTTTTTGTTGTTTTTCCAATACATATATATATATATATATATAATAATAATAATAATAATAATAATAATAAAAGTATAAATGTATAAATGAAAACTATGTATATTATATGTATATAGGGTTGGGTTCACGTGAGACCAGTCTGTTTTCGTGAGACCCGTGAGACCACATTTTTACACTTAAAACTTCACAACAAAATCACTATGAAGGTTAAAAAAAGTCGAACTTTCACAGCAAAAACACTGTAAAAGTTAAAAACATCACATTCACAGCATTTTGCTGTGAAGTTTCAAGTGTAAAAAAGTAGTCTAACGGGTCTCACGAAAACAGACTGGTCTCACGTGATCCCAAGTCTATGTATATAACTAGCTATATATATAATAGTTATATAATATAACTTAAAATCATAATAATATACAATGGATATATATATATATATATATATATATATATATTTGTGAATGTATATGTAATAATAATAATACAACAAAATATAATATAATATATAATATAACTTAAAAATATTATTGAATAAATATATATATATATATGTGTGTGTGTGTGTATGTATATATTTAATAATAAAACATAATTATTATTATTTGACATTGACATTTGAAGACTTATATAAATTACAATTCCTGAGGCATTCAACACCCCCTATTGGGGGTGCCATTAGCACTCCCCATTTTTTAATATACTTTTTATTTTAACAAATTACACCATTATAATCGTCTCGTCAATCTTTTTGAAATGAACCCAATAATGAATATTATTTGATTTAATTATATTATTATAATCGTTTTTTCAATACATTTGAAGTGAACACAATATTGAATATTTCATTTTTCGTTGTATACTCTTATCACATTAACATACATAATTGTATATTAACTAAAATCCGTTACAAATATGTGTTTTTTTAATAAGTTACATCATTGTTCGTCTCGACAATAACTTCAAAATGAACCCAATATTGAACATCGTTTTATTTAATTATGGAACTGTAATTATATAAATATCATAAGGGTATAAAATAAAAATAAAGAAGTAAATAAATATAATAAATTTTTATAAAGRTATAAAGTATAAATATTGAAAAAAACTCATATACAAATATATAATTTAAAAAATACATATTTTTAATACTTTATTAATTAGTAATAATATAAAGTTAATTAATTTATATAATTATTAAAAAAATATGTATCCTTAATACTTAATTAATTAATAATAATAATAATTAATTAATACATGTAATTATAGTATAGATAAAAAACGTAGAGGATATAATAGAAAAGTATTTAAAAAATTGAAGGGTTAAAACTAAAAATATTAAGGGTTAAAATTGAAAAAATAAATAAATAAATTTTAATGTATTTTTTTGTATCATGTAGATGGGGGTGTAGAAAAAATGGGGAGAAAGAAATAGGAGGGGGTGGGGATAGAAAACCCCTTTAAAATTATAATTTTAAATTTACATTTTATACTCTTATAATTAATTAATTCATTCACTTTACGTTCTTTACTTTTAAATGTTCCATTTTAAACATTTATCAAATTAACATACATAATCGTATAAAATTATAATTTTAAATTTACATTTTATACTCTTATAATTAATTAATTCATTCACTTTACGTTCTTTACTTTTAAATGTTCCATTTTAAACATTTATCAAATTAACATACATAATCGTATAAAATTATAATTTTAAATTTACACTATATAGAGGCCTAATCAAACGAGAACTGATTAGTTTGTGGTAACTGTGAGGTCCAATCTCAACCATAAATCAACGAATAAATTAGAAAATTAATAATTATGGTAGTTTGAGTTAAAATTATAATTAGAGGGCATATTAGGTATTTTTTTAAAAACTCTTCTCTCCTCTCTCATCTCTCAGACCTCCAATCTTCGGCCTCCGGTGAAATCGGTATCACAGTATATCACAATGGGTATCACATTGTTTATTACAATGAATATCACATTGTGTATCTTTGTTTTTAGCAAGCCCTTTAGTTGGGAGAATTGGATTTGTAACCCGATGGATGCTGTATATTCGGCTATTAACTAGCCCCTCGCTAGTCTTCTTCCTTTCTTAATAAATTGAATTTTGCTGTCAAAAAAAAAAGTTCTCTAATTATAATTTTAACTCAAACTACCATTATTATTAATTTTCTAATTTATCCGTTGATTTGTGGTTGAGATTGGATCTCACAGTTACCACAAACTAATCAGTTCTCCTCTGAATGGACCCAAATATATATATATATATATATATATATCAAAACCGATTTAATGGCAATGAGTTAACTATATATTTTTACACAAATATTTTCTTAAACAAATATTTTTTTTTTTTAAAATAAGGTGGTTCAAACATTTCACTTTTCAATCCATCATCTCCTAAAACACAGAAATTGTTATTGAAAAATCTGTTTCTTCCAAAAGCCAGAGTGAATGCATGTTGGGGAAGGATGTTGGAATTCTCAATTCATATGATAAAGTTTCAAGATTCTTTATTTGATGTAATATCTGATGACGTAAACGTCAAGTTATTCCTTAAATCCGTTTTATATCTTTCATAACTATTACAATACATTTTATAAATGGATATTCACGTAATGTCATAAGTTTAATGGTTAAACCACAAGAGTGGTGTCTGATTGGTTTGAGCTTGGGCTCCAAATGTCAAAAGTGTCTGGTTCAAATCCGAGAAGGAATAACAATCCCCTTATAGCCATGGAGGTTCAAATGCAAAACAGCGATTAGTCGGTTCACATAGCGAATTAGATAACCAGGTTAATTAAAAAAAATGTTATCGATTAATAAGGAGCAACATTGGTGTTATGCCTTTCCCCATCACGATTCTATCCCTTTTCCGAAATTCGTAACTGATTCATTGATATTTATCACAAAACCGATGCCCATTCATTTCCATTGCTAAAGAAGAAAACGAGAGAAGACCAACAACCGCTGATCGAGGGTTTGAAGCCTCGAGTTCAACGATGTTCAAGCAACAATTAAGGTAATGAAAACGGCATCGAATGCAACAATCTATAAGCGCCAAGTGGGTAAGAGCCGTGACCCTCATTTACCGGATAAGTCTCTTGGTCTTTGTCATTGCTCTTACTGGGTAAGTGTTTGATAAATGGCTATTAGTATCGATTGATACGACAAACCTCCTTGTAATGGTGACCAAAACACGGTCCACAATCGACAGCCGCCGTGGTGAAACTATGGTGGGTTTTCACCCACTGTTAGCGGCGATTTGAGACCCGATTAAGCAATAATATTAGTGTAGAATATGGTGAACGATCTTATAGAAGTAGGCTTTGAACATAAACAGTAAAGAAACTCTAAGAATGGCCATTCAACAAATCATAGATCCTATGATGGATTACAAGATAGTATGAGAAAACATTGAAATTTTCACCAAAATCTGAAGAGTTGCAGAAAATTCAAACAATAGGCCATGATCAAGATTGAAGAGAAGAACCCCAGTGGAAAACCGACCCAAGTTCCCTCCCACAAAATCCATAACTGTTGTTCGTCATCCTCTTCTCTTCCTTCGCGTGGTGGGACATCCTCTGGACATGTGATCCTAATTTGCATACCACATAATCCGCTGTTGTTGGCAAAATACTTCAACTCATTCATCGTGTTCATTTGCCCACCCAAAGGTATCTTACCTCTCAACTTGTTGTTGCTCACATCTAGTACTGTCAGTTCATCCAGTTTTGCTAGTGATTGAGGAATCAAACCTGAGATTTTGTTGTGTGACAAATCCAAACTCTCTACACCCTTAAGGTTACCGAAAGACACTGGAATGTGCCCGGATATGTTGTTGTGTGAAATGTTGAGCGCTTTTAGGCCTTTGAGATTGCCTAACGGTGGCGGAACTTCACCTGAGAATTTGTTGTCTGACAAGTCCAAGAAAGAGTATATACCGAGGGTACGACTTGATAGGCCTCGAAAAGAGCTCTTCCAGTTCACTATCAAGTCCTGAATGTCAAAGACGATCTTGGAATCCTCATAAATGGACATGTAAATAGTGAACACGTAACCGGATGTTGACATGTGCGGAGCTTCTATCATTCTTGCAAGGTTACCTATTTCCTGCGGAATACTTCCTGTTAGGTTGTTCCTAGAGAGATCAAGAATCCGAAGAGAAGTGAGGTTGGAGATTGTTCTTGGGATAAATCCTTCAAGGGAATTGTTTCTTAAGTTTAGGACTTGAAGAGTTGGGATTTGAGGCAAAGTATCCTGAAAATTTCCCGTAATATCGTTGTTATGAAGATCGAGATGTTCGAGGTTAACTAACTTAGTCAAATTCCAGGGCAGGTTACCAGAAAACTTGTTCCTACCTAGAAATAGATTTTGAAGTTTTGTGGGAAAAGCCACTGGAATATTACCGGAGAACTCGTTGTACGACAAGTCGAGGTAAGATAACACTAGATTATCTCTGAGATTAGGGAAATTGTCGCCGGAAAATCTATTTCTGGACAAGTCCAGAAGCCATAGCGAGCGCATGTTGGAGATGGACATTGGAATTTGTCCCAAAAAATTATTTCCCGACAACATAAGAATCTCCGTCCCATTCGCATTGCCTATGTTCTGTGGCAACTCTCCAGAAAAACCGTTCTGAGACACATCAAGAACCATTAAACTTATTGATTTAAATACTTGAGATGGGATTGATCCGGTGAGCTTGTTATCGGAAAGAACTATGCTTTCAATTTCCATATTGGCAAGCCAATCTGGGAATCTTCCCTCCAGCTGATTCCGGCTCAAGTCAAGAAATTCCAAATCTATCTGTGATGAAATCCATATAGGAATTTCACCAGAAATTCCACAAGAAGGCATAGACATTTGTACTAACCTACATCTTGGAACAATCCTTGTTGTGTTACTCCAAATCAAGTTGTTTCCTTTTCCACCGATGAACAAACTCTTTAAAGTTTTGATTTCGAATAAGCGAGTTGGGATTTCTCCGCGCAGGTTGTTGTTTTGGAGTAGAAGGGTTTCTAACTTGCTCAAGTTTTGTATCGATGATGGTATCGAACCCACAAACCGGTTATCGCCCAGGTCAAGTGTATTCATGTTATGTAGCCTTCCTAAGCCGGTTGGAATGTGCAGGGAGAATGAATTTTCAGAGAAATAAAGTGTTTCCAACTCCTTCATGTTTGCAATTGAAGGAGGGATTCCACCGGAGAGTTGATTATTTCTAAGGGAAAATTCTCTTAACTTGGTTAGATTTCCAATCTCTTCCGGGATGTTCCCAGTAAGAGAATTCGCACTCAAATTCAACGATATAAGATTTCGAAGATTACCAACTTTAGGACTTAGAACACCTTGGAGATTATTGAAACTTAGATCAAGAACTCGAAGAGATTCGAGTTCAAAAAGTTGAGGAGGAATGGAGCCATTGAAGTTGTTTTGCATCATGTAAAGATGGACCAGTTGAGTGAGATTCCTAAATCCATCTATGGGCATCTCACCTACTAACCCATTCATCGAGATATCGAGTAGTTTCAGTGATCGGATATGGAAAAGCGGAGTCAAGATGTGAGAGAACACCAAAACCGGATTGACAAGTTGAGGAACAATGGCGTATAGGTAGAGCTCAGTGACGGTTCTGGTTGTATTTCCGGTGCAATAGACATATTCCCAGGAGCAACAATCGGAATTAGCATTCCATGAGTCGAATGGCTTGAAATATTCAGAGTTGAAGCTGGAATTGGAATGAAAGCTGGTGATGAGATTATTTTTGAAGCGGAGAAGTGATTGTTTTTGATGAAGTGGACAAGATAATGATGGGATTGGAATGGAATTAATGAATATGAAGAAGATCAACAGCAATAAGAGTGGTGTGGCTATGGCGGTGGCCATGGTGGTTTCTATGTTTGTACAAAGTGGTGGCAAGGTTTATTATAAAAGGATTTGTGTGGGTTTACCGTTTCCAAGTCAAGTCAACAAAGTACAAGTTTAAATGAAAAATACTTGGTTTCTTTTGGTTGGAATTTAGCAATAGCATTGTAGGCATAACTAAATACCCTCATCGGTGCCATTCATTTGAACTAAGATTCACATCCATAACCTCTTGTATGTCCCATGTTTTCAAAGTAACAGAACCCATCAAGAAACAAACGGGCGTATGCTTTTTTTTCTTTTCAATAATCGAGTGAGCAGGAGCCTGCTCAGCTCGTAATAGGTCCGCCCCTACATACATGTTATTTTTTATTGGTTAATCGTTTCAAAAGATGAACATCGTGTATTGCAAAAGACGATGGAATTCAAATAAAAGAGGGTTTGTGTGTTCATGTAAAATATATATTTTTTATTTTAACAAACATTAAATGATTATGTGTTTCGAATTTGATTATTTTACCACAATCATGAGGAAGCTTACTCTTAACGCATTGACTTGTCGTTTTGCTTATTAACATTAATTTAAAATGCTTTTTTTTCTGTTTTATTATATTTTTGATTCCCACCGATTGATCATTATATTAATCATATGTATAAAGATGAGATTATGACATATATTTTGACGTGATCTAATGAATACGATTGCATTAATTGCACCTCTACTACAGGACGCATTTGTCTCTATTTGGTATTGTTGAGACATCGTCTAAAACGACTTTCCATACGGGTAAACCCGCTTACAAACCCGCCCGCCTAGATATTTGTTGTTTGTCGTAGAAACAATGTCTAACGACATTGAAATACGTGAGGCCGCTGATATTTATATCATTGAAATCATCACGTGAAACCGAACGAAACCCCCATATTGGTATATCAAAAACGAATTACAGGGGCAGCAAAAAGTGTAATAGGATGACATATTTCGGGTTACCAATTGATGATAACATGATATTTTACCAAACTTTGAACACTATTAGAAAACTCATTAAGTAGCAAATGATCAAGATTGAGGTGAAGAACCCAATCGGAAAACCAATAAAAGTTCCCTCCCAGGAAATCCATGATACTCTCTCGTCATCATCTTTCTTGTCATCATCTGCATTCTCTAGACATATGACATCAATCTACATACCGTATAATCCACTATTGTTGGCAAAATAATGAAACCCGCGCATCGTGCTCATTTGCCCACCCATGGGTATCTTACCTGTCAACCTGTTGTTGCTCACATCTAGGATCCTGAGTCCATCCAGCTTCTCTAGCGATTGAGGAATCGAACCAGAGATATTGTTGTGAGACAAATCCATGCTCTCTATGTTCTCAAGATTTCCGAAAGACATTGGAATGTGTCCGGAGATGATGTTGTGTGAAACATTGAGCACTTTTAGGCTTTTGAGATCACCTAACGATGTCGGACATGGAAGTTGGAATTCTTCCAGAAAAATTATTTCCTGACAACACAAGGATCGCCATCAATTTGGTGTTTCCTATGTTATCTGGCAACTCCCCAAACATACTGTTTCTAGACAATGCAAGAACTATTAAGTTTTCGGATTCAAATAGAGGAGGCGGGATTGATCCGTTGATTGGTTTTAAGTCGATGAGAATCTTTATCTGTTTGACAACTGCTGAATGGTTTGTTGCAGAATAATTAAGTGATTAGAATGATTAAGAGGCTCTAATGATATAGTGCAAAATGAAATATAATTACAATAAATTAGAGCACTGAATGTTTAAGGGACTCATGATACAAAATCATTCAGATGGTTTTATAACAATTAAGAGACAGACTTTTTTTTGCCAAACAAGATTTACCTCTTAACGATTCAGAGGTTGTCTCTTAATGAAACTACTAAGAGGTAAACGAACAACCCTACAAAGATCAAGAATCTTACTGATAAATGTTTGATAAACGATCCTAAATTACAAATTTAATATTTGATTAAAGGAAAAGAAATCTAAGAAAATCTCAAGCTTCCAATTATAAAAGGGAAGACGATATTGAAAAGGAAAAATAAGAATTCTACCTTTCGAAAACGAGACGATTATTCTTTTTTATTTTAATCTTTCAGATAAAGACATGTGTTAACGGGTCGAGTCGCGCTATCCAATACTCGACTTTGAAAAACTCGTGAGATACTCGAATTTTTATATAGAATTAGTTTTATTATATAATTTGTAAATATAATGTGAAACTTTATTAATAAATTTACCAATAAAAAGAAAAATAACATATAGATTAGATATTTAAACAAAATTAATCATTTTTAAAAAATGAAAATTAGTCAAAAAAATTTATTAAAATCATAACTAAAAAAACAATACAACTATTGGTAAAGTTGTCCCACGTTGGAAAAGAGAAACTAAAAAAATGTTGAAAAGCCTTATAAAAAGCGAACGATATGATTGAAGTTCGTAGCTTTAACATTTTGATGATGAAACTTGAGGTGCATCTTGAGTTTTATAATTTATAAAACAAGACCTTTAAATTTCACAAGTTTCAACAGATGAGTTTGGTTTGAGTTTAAGATTGGTCTGAGCTTCAAATGAGTCCAAGCTCGAGTTCAAGTTTAAAAGATTACGATCGAGTTCGAGTCAAGTTTAGTTTTTAACTACTCGCGAGTTTTTGAGTCGAGTTCGAACTCTGGAAATGAGTATCGAGCTCTACTCAAGTATACGAATACTTGAGCTCGACTTGCATTTTATCCATTTTTTGGTTTTTAAAAATAGGTATAATATTTTTTCCATTGTCTTCGAAATTATATCTACTATTTAATACAAATATTCATTTGTAACACGTCATGGAAATAATATAGCAGAAAATAAGGTTGTTTAATCATTCAAAGCTTTGTTTTTGTATGGTTTTGTGATACAAGTGGAAGCTTCATGACTAACTCTAAATTAATTAAGAAACTAGAATCCATTCATAACACGTCACATGTTTCTATTCAAAATGAATATTTATTATGAATAATGCATTTATGATAAATATAAAAATGTTATTTATTATGAATGTGATATTCATCATAAATTACGCATTCATGATAAATATGAATGTTTTATTCATAATGAATAACATATTTGTATTCCTGATGAATATGTTATATTATACGCTATGATCGATTCTTGGGTTCCTAATCAATTTTAGGTTTCTAATGAAATTTGCACCCTTATCATATATATTAGAACGTATTGTTTTAAAATATGATCTCTAGAAGTTTATTCTAATAAACCATACTAATTTTCATTTTGAGTAAACTATGTTTTTTTTGTCCATGTGGTTTGTTGAAGTTACTGTTTTCGTCTTTGCAGTATACAATCCGTTGATGTTTTTGTGCTTGTACTTTACAATTCATTATTGTTTTTGCACTTTAGTTTATAATTCATTGTTGTTTTCACCTTCCATACTTACTACTAATGAAGTTAGTGTCAGGAACGAAAATAACCGTGAATAATAAATTATGAGGACAAAACTGTAACTTAAAAAATTAATTATTAAACGAAAATAACCGTGAATAATAAACGGTTGTGATTTAATGATATTTAAAAATTAATTATTAAATTAATATTTTCAATTAACATATGTGAACAAAATATCAAAGGGTATTTAAGTAAAAAGTAATATATCTTTGATACACAAGTTGTCAGACATATGAACAACTTGTGTATATCTTCAAAACCCCATCAAACAAAAAAGATTAGACATATGAACAATATGTGAACCGTATGAATATCTTCTGTATATTCAGGAGTCAACTCTGTTGTATGTACATGAACACCTATGAACCAAGGCATCTAGGGTTGTGTCTTTTCATACGTGTTCACATGTTTTAACATGTTCTGTGTGTGTGTGTGTGTGTGTGTGTGTGTGTGTGTGTATGTATTTATATGAATATCTAGTGACTTGAATATACATGAACACTTATGAATCACGACATCTAAGGCTGTGTGATTACTGATGTGTTCATATGTCAAATGTGAGAACTGTCGATTAAAATAAATGTGAATTAGAACATAAACACGTGTGAAACCCCAATGTCAATATTGCATCATGATCAATTGTGATATTTTCAAATTTGTAACTTCCAATTAATTATTTGGGAGTTACATAAAATGACAAATTACTTAAACACCCTTGTATTTAATATATGAGTTACATTTGAATCAAACTCTTTCTATATATATATATATATATATATATATATAGAGAGAGAGAGAGAGAGAGAGAGGGAGAGGGGTTGGTTATTATACAACCCTTGACATTTGTGCAACCAATACAACCCAATCTCAACCGTCCATTTCATTTGATGAATATGTGATTTCATAGAAGTTTTGATTGTTTCCTAATATAAAATATTAATCATAATTAATGAACTCTATTCATATTCCCTAAATATTTAAATCATAATAAATGAACTCCCATCATTTATATAAATATCTCAATTAATTGGGTTGCAAGGGTTGTACAAATATATAAGGTTGTAAAAGAAATATACCCTCTCTCTCTCTCTCTCTATATATATATATATATGCACATCTATGTATACATATTAATATAAATATTATATTTATATTATTGACAATCAAAGAGTATCATCTGATAATTTCTAAACATTAAAAACTGTTTTTTTTTTCATTTTCTGGTTTGCATCCACAACGAAAGAGAAAATAAAAGAGGTAAATGAGGGTGGATATACCTATCCTTATAATACAATTTCCTAACAAAAAAATTTATTGCCACTGTGCTACGCGCGATACACAATACTAGTAATTCAATAATTTCGAAGTTAGTTCAAACTCACTATCAGAAGTTTTAGCTAGAGCACATTTACAAAAAAGTTTATCTTAATTTTTGAAAAAACATATATAACCTTATAAACAATACAATATTTGTACAACAAATATCTTATCTTCGAATGACAAACTTGAACAAATACGATATGATTGATATATAAATTGTATTCTTTTTGCATATTTTGATATATTATTCAATCCGTCCAACTGAAATTTACCATCTCGCATGCAGCTGATATTCATACCATTAATCTGCAATTTACATCAATTAATTTTTCCAAGACTAATCAAATCTTTTAATAGAAAATAAATCAAGAGGAAGAAAGTTTGTGATGTTGTTTTCCACAAGTCATGCAAAGAAGTCTTCTTGTCAATTATTTTTGGTTTCCACAATGACCCATCTTCCACGAGTCAAAGTAAACGCAGTCCATCCTTTACGTGCTTTGCTATGTGCTTTTTACATGGATTACAGTTGTACTGTGATAAAAAAAAAATTAAGTTCAAAAGTACCAGGAGATCTCAGGTTCAAATCCAAAGAGGAATAAAAATCTTATTGTGACCACAGATGTTCAAATGCGGTGACTCCGGGCCATCTGCAAAACAGGTGGTCACCCTGGGATTAGTCGTCTCGCATAGCGGGTTGGATATCCAAGTTAATAAAAAAAAAACCTTTAGATATATATTTGTCACTGAAATTAAGTATAACCTATGTGAAAAAAACAATAATATTTATATTAAGACATTTTGTCATCTGATTTATCGTAAGAAATTTATGCTACGATTACCATCTACATTTATGTAGGTTGGTGTGCCAGTTTCGTTTCATTCGGACAATTATTAAAACAAATTGGTATGGTTTGGTTCGTAACTTTAGTGACTAACCATGTATTTTTAATAATTTATTTATATTTCTTGTAAAATAATCATAATATTTGGTTATTTTCTTATAATGTATTAAAAATATGGTTAGTGATTTGTTTTAATATAATCATGTATGTTGTACGTGACATTATTTGAAAGATATTCAATAATAATATTAGTTTAAATGATTAAAATAAGACAGCATTAAAGAAAAAAAAGGCTCATAACGTGGTTACTTTCCTTCGAGGGTGGACACACTAGCAAAAGGGGGTACCCCACTCAAAAAGTCAAAAAAAATCCGAATTTAGGTTTTACATGATTACCTTTCACTCCCCCTAATTATATTTTTCCACGGCCTCCAACTCCAATCGAAACCGTTACTCTAACCAAAAAGTCTATTGAAATAAATCAAAAAAACAAAAAAATTATTCGAAATCGACAAAAACACTAAAAAATCCCTCGAAATCAACCAAAAAACTTTAAAAATCCCTCGAAACGTTGTAATTAGGTTAAAAACACATTGGACGACTTTGCGAGCCTTTATACTACCTTAAAGGTGACCCCATTAGATAAAAATCCTTGATCTGCCACGGCTTTCCTTGAGTCTTCTTGTGGAAGTCAAAGTAAATGTATATAGTCCATCCTAGAGATGGCCAAACACGATTAGGGACAGACGATGGATGGGACTGATTGTTATGGGCGGAAGCGGGTTAAGGCCCAACGGTTTGCGACCATTTACGAGATTTCTGTAAATTAAAAGTCCGACCTGTAAGTGGTTATGGAACTAAGACTGGTACCAATTATTTATAGGGAGTGATTTTCAGGTTCTTTTCGGGACAATTTTGCATAGGGACTCATTTTTTAAAGATTTTTTTCAAATAAATATAATAGTTAAAGTGTATTTCAATATTCATTTGTAAAGGCCTAACTCTTACCCACTTGATATTTACGTCATTAGATATTACATCAAATAAAAAATCTTGAAACTTTATCATATGAATTGAGAATTTTTTTTTTGAAATTTTTTTTACTAAATGCTTACTTGGTAAGTGTTTATCGAATAAGTTTCCACATCGGATGAACATGACAAGGACCAAGAATTTTACTGGGTAAGAACGATGAGAATGATGGAGAATCTTACCCGGTAAGTGAAGATAACGGCTCTTACTCAGGTAAGTGCTTACCCTGTAAACTGGTGCATTGGATGCGTTTTAATGTACTAAAATCTTACACATCAAAATAAATTATAATGTTAAACTCCTATAGGTAAGCACAATAAAAATCAGATGTATTCTACAAAAAATAAATTATAATCTTATGCATCAAAATAAAAACCAGATGTATTCTACAAAAAATAACAATTAAACCTCGTAAGAGTTATGATATGAAAGGAACAAAATTTGTAACGTTATTTCCGACATTCACATGCAAGCCTCCTTCATCCATGTCATTTTATTTGTGTGCTTTTTTCGAATTTGGAGAACCAAATCATTGCAAAACATTGGATCCAAATCAATTATTGAATAGGACATTCAACTCCTTGTATGAATGAAAAACTAGTTGTGTACCCGCGTAATGCAGTAGGAGCCATGAATTTTAACGATTTTGAAGTTCCACTGGTTTTATAAGATAATATTTAACGATGATATATGTTACACTTGGTCTTTACATATTAATA
>NC_037538.1:1604153-1613704 GCF_001531365.2 Cynara cardunculus var. scolymus
CAAAAACATATTAATTCAGAACATATTATATAGTGCAATTTGGACAGCCTAACCCCAAAATATATAGTATATATATAAATAAATAACCATAAAATTATAAATCGTAAATATTAAAAATATTTTTTTACAGTATATATAATATATAATAATATAATTAAGTMAAAAACTATTCAATATTGGACTCATTTCGAAGGTATTAAAGAGACGATTATAATGGTGTAACTTGTTAAAATAAAAATGTATTTTTTAAACATGTTTTAATTGATATACGGTTATGTATATTAATTCGATAAAGGTTTAAAATAAAACATTTAAAAGTAAAGGACGTAAAGTAAATTAATTAACTAATTATAGGGGTATAAAGTGTAAATTTAAAATTATAGTTTAAAAAAAATCAGTTGTGAGAGGGTGAGTGTATGTGAGAGGGTGAGTGCATGTGAGGAGAGGAGGGGGTGAAAAAGTGAAAAGTGTATAAAGGGTATCTTGGTCATTTAGTATTTTAAGACTTTTACTAAATTTGCTCTATAAGATAGTATAGATTATATTCAACTTAATAAATCATAAATTTGCCGTTTATCCAAATGCTTATTTGGTAGGTGTTTATTTTATTGGTATTCTAATTTATTTTAAAGGGTAAGATTGTAGTCCATCAAAATAGTATTTATCAAACAATTTTACACGGTACACGTTACTAGTAACGTTATCCAAATGGTTTGGTTCGTAACTTTTAGTGTCTAACCATGTATTTTAATAATTTATTTCTCGTAAAATAATCATAATATTTTGTTGTTTTATTATAAGATATTAAAAATATGGTTAGTGATGTGTTTTAATATAGTCATGTATGTTGTACGTGACATTATTTGAATTATATTCAATAATAATATTAGTTTAAATGATTAAAAGAAAACAAAATTAAAGAAAAAAGGTTCACAGTGTTTGTTACTTTCCTTGAGTCTTCTTGTGGAAGTCAAAGTAAACATAGATAGTCCATCGGACCGGTTATTGATAGGATCAATTCTATGATTTTTTTATCGGGACCGACCAATCACTCTAATCACTTAGAACCGGGACTGGTCCAACCCGGTCATTGCCTATATTTAATTTACTATCATACTCCTTAAAATCGTATTAAAAAGTACTAAAATAATTTCAAAATGTATAAATCATATATTATATTTGAAGGGACAGATTTATTTAGGAGCGCATGAACAAACTAAATTGTGAGTATTCATGATGAATATTATCCATCATGAATGTCTACCACAACATTCATCATGAATACTCACAAAGTAGGTTACCACTACATTCCTAAAATATTTGAAATATTTAAAACATAAAACCAAAGGAAAATATAGAACCTTATTTGTGATACATATATTATTATGCTTTCTTGTTTTCCTCAGTTTCGCCCGTAAGGTTTAAAGACTACCGTCTAGCCATCGTATGGAACTGGTCTCTACCTCTGCCGTTGAGTTTTAGCAGCTATGTGACAGTGTTTTTGGTCTTTTTTTTATTTTATTAAATATTTTGATTTTCATATATAAACTAAAGTAAGCTTTGTCGCATTTTGCCTTAAATAAAAAGAAGTATAAAGGACCATTTACTAAACCCTCACCGGTAAATGCTTACTGATATCACTTAGTTTACAGATTGAGCATGAAAAGGACCGAAATTCTTGTACTACTAAATGGAAGATTTTTACCTACCGAGATTTCCTTGGGAAATTCGTCACTAAAAAAGGATTCATCACAAAACTGTCACAAAAGTTGATGGATAAAAATGGTAAACTAAAATTAGTGACATATTCCCAGGCCCTACTTGGTAATTTGTGGGGATTTGTGGAAAAACATTGGATTCTACTGGAACCTTTGTTATTTTCTAGGTAATCTATTGGTAATCACTGACGAAAATTTCTCTGGATGATTTTTGTGGGTAAAAGTCATTTGTTTTGTAATGTTATTCGATAAGACGTATAACAAGAACCAAGAGTCTTACCCGATAAGTGAGAGACAAGACTTTTACTTGGTAAGCGCTTACCGCATTTAAGATGCTTAACAATAATTCATTTTGATGGCCGAAATGCTAGACAACAAGGTAAGTGAAGTTGATGACTTTTGTTGGAGCACTTATCTGATGAATGTTTGGTAAACGGCCCTTTAGTCTGGTATATACCACGTTTTTCTTTTGTATTACATATCAATCAATTATAATTAATATGTATAATTTTATACCATATATCAACCAACTTTACATGTATCAATTTTTTCAATTGTTACATATTTTATTTATTCAAAGAAATTATTAACATATACCAAAACCTTGTTAAAACTCATACCCATTGATTTGACATGCAAATGGTACACCATCACTAAATCATTTCTCTTTATAAATTGCACATCCATCTTTCAACAAAGACACTACACTACTCTCCATTTACAAATCCTTAGCTACCATGGCCACCACCCTAAACACACCACTCTTAGTCTTGTTCATGCTCAATTTCATTCTAATCCCATCCTTCTCTTGTCCTCTTCATCACAAACAAGCTCTTCTCAATTTCAAATCCAACCTCACCAATTTCCTCCATTTAGATTATGATATGAATCTTCATCCACTTTCGTCATGGAGTCGCAATTCCGATTGTTGCTCCTGGGACCATGTTAGTTACAACAAAACCAGAACCGTCACCGAGCTCCACCTATCCAACATCACACATACATTTCAAAATCCAACCGCGGTGTTCTTTGATGTCTTGACTCCGCTTTTCCATATCAGATCATTGAAACTACTTGATATCTCGTGGAATTCGTTTGTAGGCGAGATCCCAAGAGATGGGTTCGGAAATCTCACCCAACTGGTCCACCTTGACATGTGCGCAAACGAGTTTAAGGGCTCCATTCCCTACCAACTTTTTGGGTTAACGAACTTACGTTACCTGGACATGAGCTTTAATAGGTTCGAGGGAAACTTTCCACCTGAATTTTGGAATTTGACTTCTCTTCGAGTTCTTCGTCTAATGTACAATGGGCTTAATGGTATTTTAAGCCCTGAAGTTGGTAAGCATCAAAATCTTGAAACGTTGCAAATTGGTGGTAATTATGTTACCGGAAACATCCCAGAAGAGATTGGAAATCTAACGAAGTTAAGAGAGCTTTCCCTTCAACATAATCAGTTCTCTTGTAGAATCCCTTGTTCGATTGCCAACATGAAAGACTTCGAAATACTTGATTTATCTAGTAACTCATTCTCCATGCAAATTCCAAGTGGCATAGGGAGCCTGCCCAACATGACCACACTTGTCCTGCACAACAACCAGTTAACGGGTCCGATACCATCATCGATCCAAWACTTGAGCAACTTASRAACCCTTCTTCTCCAAGAGAACAAGCTAACTGGAGAAATCCCAACTTGGATATTCAACATCACAACATTGAAGAGTTTGTTCCTTGGTGGTGGAAAAGGAAACAAGTTGATTTGGAATGACAAAGCAAAGATTGTTCCAAGATGTAGCCTAAATGAGATCTCTATGCCTTCCTGTGGAATTTCTGGCCAAATTCCTGAATGGATTTCAACACAAAAATTATTGTATCATCTTGATTTAACCATGAATCAATTGGAGGGAAGATTCCCATATTGGCTCACCGAAATGGACGTAGGAAACATCCTCCTATCCAACAACAACCTCACTGGATCTATCCCACATCGCCTATTTGAATCTACAAGTTTATATATTCTTAACTTGTCCAAGAACAATTTTTCTGGGAAGTTGCCAGACAACATCGGCAACGCCACATTCATGAGTGTGCTTATGTTGTCAAGAAATAATTTTTCCGGACAAATTCCAATATCCATGTCCAACATGCACGAACTCRTCATTCTTGACTTGTCTGGAAACAAATTTTCAGGYCACAATCYCCMTGTTTCTAGCAATAATCYTRRATTGTATTACTTAGACTTGTCATACAACGAGTTCTCTGGTAACATCCCAACCACTTTTCCTATAAATACCGTAGTTCTTTGTTTGGGTGGGAATAAGTTTTCTGGCAAGCTGCCTTGGAATTTTACTAAATTGGTTAATCTTGCACACCTCGATCTTCATGACAATGATATTACAGGATATTTCCGAGATGCTCTTCCTGAAAGCCCAGATCTTGAAGTTCTAGTTCTAAGAAACAATTCCTTTGAAGGATCTATCCCAACAACAATCTCCAACTTCACTAATCTTCGAATCCTTGATCTCTCTGAGAACAAGCTAACAGGTAGTATACCACAGGAAATATCGAACCTCACAAGAATGATCGAAATTCCACAGCCAACATTCAATCACATGTCTTTGAAGTTTAAAATTGTAATATTTGGCAGCATAATAGACTACCACATTGAGGAGTTGATAGTGAATTGGAAGAACTATTTTCATGGCCTATCGAGTCAAAACCTAGATATGTACTCTTTGTTGGACTTGTCGAACAATAGAATCTCAGGTGAAATTCCTGCATCGTTAGGGAATCTCGAAAGCCTAAAACAGCTCAACATTTCAAACAACATCCTCTCCGGGGACATTCCGGTGTCTTTTGGCAATCTTAAGGTAATAGAGAGCCTGGATTTGTCACATAACAAAATCTCAGGTACGATTCCTCAATCACTAGCAAAGCTAGGTGAACTCACAATTCTGGATGTGAGCAACAATAAGTTGTTCGGTAAGATACCTCTAGGCAGGCAAATGGACACCATGAATGAGTTGAAGTATTTTGCCAACAATAGCGGATTATGCGGAATGCAGATTATGATCAAATGTCCGGAGGATATCCCACCATCAGAAGGAAGAGAGGAGCCCGAAGATGACGAGAAACTATCATGGATTTTTTGGGAGGGAACTTGGATCGGTTTTCCGATTGGGTTCTTCTCATCAATCTTGATCATGGGCTACTTACTGAATTTTCTTCTACTCTTCAAAATATGGTGAGGGTTTGTAGGAGTGGTCCATTCATTGCTCAATGTTTTCTCATACTATCTTGTAATTGATCCTAAAGTCTAAGATCTGTTACGAGTGCCCTTTGTTTCTTCGGTAATTAGAATTCCTGATCTATGTGTTGCAGTGCGTTTCTCGTAATGACAACTCGTGTCCCTGCATATATTTATTGTAGTAAAAACAAGTAAGAGTCCAAGTAGATTCATCTCGTGCACATCTCGGTATAAGAGGTTTGTTGATTATTGCCCCTTCGATCTGAGTCCATTCCTTCTTTATCGATCTTTTTTCTCATGGTAGCAAACATGAACCTCAACGATTGAGAATCAAGCAACGCTGTGTATGTAAATAGTCGGACAAAAAGGAGTTGACTGAACCTGAAAACCGTAAATCAAGGAGATGATGGTTTGGTTTTGTATCGATCTTTACAAGAAAAAACCCACGTTCTGAGATGGGGGCTGTTTTGGGACCCGGAGAATGTGGAGATGGTGGAGGGAGGTCGCCGGAGATGGGGTAGGGACGACGGAGGTCAAGAATACATGGGGAGGAGGGAGACGGTGAGGAGAGTGGCCGGAAACAGGATCGATGGTGTGGGGAGGACACATACATGAGAGAGGAAGAGAGTGTCGGATATTTGGTTCTTACCTTCTAGTGTCTAAATAATTACTTTTAAAACTTAATTATTATTTATTACTATTAATTATAAATAAACAGTAATAGAATTTAAATACCACTAAATTAATTATTAATTAATATAAATTAAATTAAATTGAAAATTAATTATTATTATACATTAATATTATTTATAATAATTATTAAATATATTTAGTTATTAAAAAGCAAATATAATAATTTTAATAATGTTTATGTAACGTAAACGTTAAAATTGTACTTGTTTTAGCTCATAGATAAATGGGCTACTTTATTTGGCTATATGATACGACATATTTATATATAATGCGATAAATGAGTTACTTTATTGTTTGGTACGATAAGTGGGTGTAGTCTCAGTCATATGATACAACAAAGACGTTTGTTTGATAAAACGTTGTTTATTTGTTGTTCATACAAATATGAGTTTATAAAAATGTTTTGATGAGAAAGGGTAAAGTAAGAATACACTTTTTGAAATTCTGATTTTCAGGGGCATTAACACATGATGAAGACGACCCCAATAATTATATCTCATTAAAAAGACTAAAATTGATTGTTAATTAGACGACAAGATTAAATTACGTTTACAAATCAAATAACAAGTTATAATCAATCAAACAAATCAGTTTGAGTTATATATAAAATTAGTTAGATTGGAATTGGATTGATAAAGTGGTCGATTGCTTCTACTTGAAGATTGCAAAATTTAATGGAAACAATTGCTGAAATTTATCGTACCAAACAATAAAGTTACCTTATTTGACTAACCGAACCGTTTTGATTCGGGTAAGTTATTCGGTTTCGAGTTTTTTTATACTATCAAGGCACTCAGTCTCGTAAATTCTGGATCCGACACTGGTTATATGATTCCTTCTATTCTCATATAATGTCTTTCATTGATGTCCATAAGGGTGAGTTTGGTACATTGAACATGATAGAACAAAGATTAATGTTTTACCCCCATCTCATGGAACAAGAGGAACAAACCTATATTTTACCATTATATATGTATATATATCCTCAAGATAAAATTTACTTCTCTTTTAAAACATCAAATACGTCTCCCTCTTTACATCTATAGAAAATACACATAAAATAAAAGTTAATAAACTTCATATTTTGAGGTCATTTTTATCGTTAAACGAAAATTTTCTAATTTCATACCGTTTTAAAGCAAAAAAGATCCAAGATAAAACAAAAATTAAAATAAAGTACATCAACGTTGTCTAATATTTGTTTATTTTAAATTATTAAACAAAATTTAGGGGACATTTGATTAGAGGTATTAAATAGTAATCAATGAGAATAAAAATAAAAAAACTGCTTGGTTTTCTATAATATAACGGGCTCATTCTTTTCAGAAGCCCAAATTTCATTCCTGATTAAATTAGAATAAGCCCAAAATTTTCATTCACTGATTAAATTAGGATAAGCCAAATTTTTCATTCACTGTCATTTTTATTTTCATTTCTCAGCATAGCCATACAGACTCTTGAATAGTTAAAAAAAATAAATTAAAAAATATTTTTTTAAATTCCATAAACGTTGAAAAAATGTTATATGATCACAATTAAGATGGTGTATCAATATGGGAAAAAAAAAACTTAAACGGGAGGTCTTGCGACCATGTTCCCGATTGGGATCGCACCTCTAGTTGTCGAACTCTCTCGATTCATGACGTCAATAGAACTGGTAGTTTGCCACAACTCTCATTAAATCAACTTTTGACATACTGACTCGGTAAATTTTGGTATACCGAGTGGATTCTCAAATGCTTGAATTCATCCCCTTTTTTTCCATCCTGCATATGGAAAGTCCACAACTCTATCCGAAAATACCACTTTCTCCACTTATCCTGATTGACGACCAATTTAATTTCTTTTTCCCGCGTTACAACCATATATTTCAAACCGTTCATGATTAATAACTCGTCCATATAATATCATTCAACAATGGCATTAACATCAATTATTCTGGATTTAATCCTTTTTATAATCACCATTAACGATCACCTTTTTTTACAAAGATAGAACCGCCGGAAACGGCCATGGCCACCGTAACCACACCACTGTCAATATTATTGATTATCTTCATACTCTATTTCATTCCAAACTCATCCTTCTCTTGTCCTCTTCATCAGAAACAAGCACTTCTCCAATTCAAATCCACCGTCACCACCATTGTCAAGTCTGATCCCAGCTTCGAAGATTACATTGTTTCATATGAAGATTTAGATTCATGGAATCACAATTCCGGTTGTTGCACCTGGGACCGTGTCTATTGCAGCCGAACCAGAACTAGAACTGTCACCGAGCTCCACCTAGACGATGTTGTCCCTGTTAGGCTGTTATTCAATCCGGATCAGGTGTCCTCCGATATCTTGAATCCGCTTTTCCAAATCAGGTCATTGAAACTACTTGATATCTCGATGAATTCGTTAGTAGGCATGATTCCAGACGGGCTTGGAAATCTCACCGAACTGGTTCATCTTGACATGATGCAGAACAGCTTCCATGGCTCCATCCCCGGCCAACTTTTCCGGTTAACGAATTTACGTTACTTGGACCTGAGCACCAATTCGCTAGAGGGTGAAGTACCACCCGAACTGGGTTCTTTCCGGAATTTGACAACACTGAGGTTAAATATAAATGGCTTCCATGGTTCCATTCCTCCTCAACTTTTTGAACTTGAATTATTAAAAAACAAATGGTACAAATGACTAAGAAACCCTTGAATTTTCTATGAAGCTTTGTGAGTTCAAAAAATAGAGATTGGAATGATTTGTAAGGTAACGAACAAGATTAAGCAGGTGAATACTATTATTGGATAAAAAATTAGAATTTTTAGACTTACATGAAGGATTTTGGGTATGGTATTTGTCTGGTTAAAACTCGAATATAAACTGATTTAACTCAACCCATGACTTACTTGGGTTGAAATTGGGTCGTACCTAACTCAATCTAATCCAACCCGCCAATCCAATAATACTAATATGTGATCGGACATAACTGTGTATTTTGCCTTTATGTTGAGTTGTTGATCTTTTACCCAAATACATGATTACGCTCTGTTTCACATCCTTGTGGCCTCGCCACATGGCCTCATGCAAATTCCCTTGGTCGAGTTCTAGTGTAGAAGTGTATTAAAATATATATATATATATATATATATATATATATATCTTTTCCAATCTTGCCTTATTAACTAATTCTACTTTGAATATCCTTTATTTGTTAGTCTTTTAACAGATATGGGTAGAAAGTGTAAATTGCTTAAAGGCTTGCTGGTGGACAGAATAGGAGGATTGTGCCTCACTAAAATCAGATTATAAAGAGTAGCGGAGCACAAGAGTTGATTCTTCAAGGGGCTTTGTTGATACTTTCTAAATCATATATAAGGATACCTAGAGCCGGATGAAGCTAACACAAAATCATTTTTTCTTCAGTACTCTTTAAGATTTACGCAATCATCTCTCTCATTCTCTCTCTGCAGATTCGTCATTGTTCATATACATATAATCTTGAGTTAGTTATTTCTAACCCTTTCTTTAGATTTTATGTTGTTAGAATCGTAGATCTTATAATTGTAAGTATTTTCTTTACATCTCTGTTAATTGTAATCTTCTTTGATGACTGTGAATATCAAAATATTTTGTATTGTGAAAGTTAACAAAGTGTTCAACTTCAATGGTTGATTTCGACCTTTACACAATAGTCCTTTGTATGTATTGCAAGTTCGCATTAGCGTATATATTGTAAGTATGACGTCGCGCTTTATGCATGAAAACTAATTTAATTGCATATATATATATATATATATATATATATATATAGGGAAGGGTTCAAACGAGAACCCCTGTGATTTACGAGAACGCAAGAACAACCCAATAACCTCATATTGTGATAAAAAATAAAATTAAAAGATTTTT